>NW_006922502.1:115186-129432 GCF_000298275.1 Orycteropus afer afer | reverse complement strand
CCCCAGGGAGCTGGGAGCAGGAGGCAGAGCTGGGCCTCAAAGTTGAGGGGCTTTCACCTAGCCCCTAGATCCTGTCACTTCGAACTAGGACTTAAAACCTCCAAATTGTAAGAATAAACTCCTGTTTGTTAAGGCCATCCCATTTGTGGTATATTTCTTGTCAGAGTGGCACTAGGTAACCAGAACAATTCTCCTGTGTGTATTTTTGCACACACACAAAAAATAATTTTATATGTTATTGTTGTTAGGGAATATAGAATCAGTTCCAACTCACATTGACCCTACATAAAACAGAATGGAACACTGCCCAGTCCTGCACCATCCTAACAATCACTGTTTACGTCTGTGGTCCTTACTGAAGCCACTAGGTCAATTCATTTCACTGTCAGTGTTCCCCTTTTGAACTACTCTCTGCTTTACCTAGCATGGTGGCCTTCTTCAAGGATAGTCCCTCCTGATAAGCGGTTCAAAGCACATGGGATTAAATATCATCATCTTTCCTTCTAAGGCACGTTCTGACAAAGAGTCCAAGAAAGATGTATTCAATTTTCTGGCAGTCCAAAGTATATTTAATATTCTTTGCTAATATTATAATTCAAAGGCGTCAACTCTTCTTCAGTCTTCCGTATTCATTGTCCAGCTTTCACATGTATACGAGGTGATTGAAAATACTGTATTTTGGCTTAGATGCACCTTAGTCTTTAAAGTGACATCTTTGCTCTTTAACACTTTAAAGAGGTCCTTTGCAGCAGATTTGCCCAGTGCAATAGGACATCTGATTTCTTGACTTCTGCTTCCATAGGTGTTGATTATGAATCCCAGAAAAGTGAAATCCCTGACAACTTCAACATTTTCTCCATTTATCATGATGTTGCTTATTGGTCCAGTTGTGAGAATTTTTGTTTTCTTTGTGTTGAGGTATAATCCATACTGAAGACTCTAATCTTTGATGTTCATCAGTAAGTGTTGCAAGTCTTCTTCATTCCAGTAGACAAACTTGTGTCATCCATATGTCACAGGTTGTTAATAAGTCTTATTCCAATCCTAACCATTACTAATAAAAGATTTCATAATTCTTGACTAATGCTTTTAATTTTGGAAAAGGCCTAGGAATTTCCTTAGAACACATACTACCCTACTTACCACACTGACTGTTTTCTTTCTTCTAAAGCTGATTACTTTTAAGTTGATTTTTTAGTCAGTCTCCATGTCTCTTATTCTTTTCTCCATCTTTGTACTACATTTTTATACTTTCTTCAGATCAAATACATATTTTATAGATTTTCCTCTTTATTTGGATTTATTGCATTGTTTTGTCCTTCAAATGAGTTCTTAATTTAAAACATTTTACATTTTCTTCCAAAGTCATTTGGACCCAGGGTCATTTTTAATGATCCCATCCTATTTAAAAAAAAAAAAAGAAAAATCAATAGCCTTTTATTTGTTGAAACATATATGTCATTATACTTTGTGTTAGTTTTTTAAATCCACATTACAAGACAAATAATATCTTAGAAAAATATATTTTTGTATATTTCACAAGTGATTAAATTTGAAAAATAACTCATGAAATCAATAAGTAATAAACAATTAAGCCAATTTTTAAAAAGACGGCCTAGAAACAAAAGTCCTTTCAGAGAAGAAAACATATGTTCAGTGACAAAATATATAACAGAGATTCAACTTCAATAGTAAGGAATATTAAAACTAAAAGGAAATTAAATCTTAAACAAAATAGATTGCAAACATTTCAAATCTTTTATGATACTAAATGTTTTCAAAGATGTCATACAACAGAAATTGTGATATCAATTACTGCTCTGAATATCTGTTTCAAAAAACAATTTGTTAAACTATTTCCTATCCTTGAAGCCTGGGTAGCATAAGTGATTTTCAGTTGACTGTTAACCATTAAGTTGGTACTTTGAACCCATTCGGTGGCATGGTAGGATTAAAAAAGAAAAAAAAAAAAAAAAAAACTGCAAAGATTGCCAAGGAAAATCTATGGAGCAGTTCTTCTCTGTAACATACAGGATTGTCACAGTTGTAGGATTATTCAGAAGGCAGATAACAACAATCTGTGTGTGTGTGTGTGTGTGTGTGTGTGGTATTTTCTATAATACTGTACATGCCAGATCATTTAAGTCATCAATTTCCTTTAACAGATAGGATGTATACTGTAGAAACCCTGGAACAAGTACATGAAAAGACAAACAAAGACTGAGAAACAAGTTTATAATAGCAAAGAGAAAGTAACTCAAATTTACAACAAGAAAATGAACTAATACTTTATGGGGAGGTATGGTAGCATAGTGCCTAAGGCACTTGACTGTTAACCAGGAGGCTGGAGGTTCAAACCCACCAGCCATTCCTCAGAAGGAAGGTTGGACAATCTACTTCCATAGTGATACTGCCTCAGAAACTCAAGGAGGGGTTTCTATGTGTTGGGTCCGACTCGATGGCATATAACAACAACACAAATGTGAATATTATACTGTATTAAAAGTGAAATAACAGCTTTGGTATAGTGGTAATCATAGCTGTCTTCCAACAATGAAGGAATAGCAGGTACATGCAACATAGATGCCTATTAGCATAATGATGAGTGAAAACACAAGTCACAAAAATCAATCAGAATTATTAAAAGATAATTGTTTAGGGATACATAAACATCTAGTAAAAATGTAAAGTGAATCAAGGGAATAATTTAAAACAATGTTTGAATAAATATTCAATGTTAGTTTTGAGGGACAGTTAAGGCTGTTAGGCAAAACACAGGGAATTGCAAATATTTATGTGATGTTATAATTAATCTAATTTGTGAGTCAATAGATGCCAATTTTCCACCACTCATGTGTCATACTGTGATACTCTATTGGCTTGTGAGTCACTGTAACTGTATGCTATCCCACCAGTGTTTCACATACCATCAGGATCACTCATGGTGGGCAGGTTTCAAAAGAACTTTCACACTAAGGTTGGTGAGTGAGAACATTATGAATAGCATTGTGACACTGTCTGATATAGAGCTGAAAGATGAGCCCTTTGGGTTGGAAGGCACTGAAAATACACCAAGAGAAGAACTCCTCAGAGGAGAATAGACCTTAATGACCTGGATGGAGTAAAGTTCTCAGGACATTCATTTGCTAATGTGGCATGACTCAAAATAAGAAGACACAGTTATAAACAATGCAACATGGAATGTATGAAGTATGAGTCTAAAAAACTGGAAGTTATGAAAAATGAAGTGACATGCTTTAAGATTAATATATTTGCCATTACTGAAGTGAAATGGACTAGTATTAGCCACTTTGAATTGGACTATCATAGAATCTACTATTGGACTATCATAGAATTCTACTATCTAAGAATGAGAAATTGAAAGGGAATAGCATGACATTCATTATTACAGAGAAGATCTATTTTGAAGTACAACACTGTCAGTGAGCATATAATACCCACACACCTACAAGGAAGAAAGTTCTAATACATCTATTATTAAAATTTATGCACCAAAGGCTAAAACCAGCAGCAAAGAAGTTCAAGATTTTTACCAACTTCTGCATTCTGAACTTGATGAAACATGCAATTAATATGCATTGATAATTACTGATGATTAAAAAGCTAAAGATGGAGACAAAGACGAATCAGTAGTTTGAAAATATGGCCTTGGTGATAGAAATGACACCAGAGATTGTATGATAGAATCTTGCATGACTAATGACCTGTTTATTGGAATACCTTTTTTTCAGCAACATAAAGTGTGACTATATCAGCCTATCGTACTGTGGTGGCTTGCACCTTGTTGTGAGTCTGGGCTATGCCACCAGTGGCTCAAACAACAGCAGGATCACCCATGATGGACAGGTTTCAGTAGAGGTTCCAGACTAAGACAGATTGGGAAGAAAGATGATGCCATGCACTTCTGAAAAAAAGTGGACAGTGAAAATCTTAGGAATAGCAGTTAAATATTGTCTGATACTGTACTAGAAAACTTTATGAATAGTCTTGAAATATTGTCTGATACAGTGCTAGAAGATGAGCTCAGGGTAGAAGGCATGCAAAATACAACAGAGGAAGATCCACCTCTGCAAAGTAGAGGTGGCCTTACTGACAAAGATGGAGTAAAACTTTCAGGACTTTCATTTGCTGATGGGTCCTGACCCAAAATGGGAAGAAACAGCTGTAAGCATGCATTAGTAATTGGAACCTGGAATGCACAAAATATGAGTCTATAAAAATTGGCAGTTGTCAAAAATGAAAGGAATCACATAAAGATTGAAATCTTAGGCATTAGAGAGCTGAAATTGGCTGGTACTGGCCATTTTGAATCAGACAATCATATAGTCTACTATTCTGGAAATGAGAAATTGAAGAACAATGGCATTTCATTCATCATCAAAAATAATGTTTCAAAATCTATCCTGAAGTGCCATGTTTTCAGTAATAGGATAATATCCATATGCCTACAGGGAAAACCATTTTTGAATTGTCTTAAGGAAGATTATTTTCTTATTGAAAATTATTAAAAAATGGTTGCAGGAATATATTGACATAGAACTTCCAGAGGTACAAGCTGGATTCAGAAGATGATGTGGAATGAGGTATATCATTGCTGATGTAAGACGGACCCTGGCTCAAAGCAAAGAATATCAGAAAGATGTTTACTTGTGTTTTATTGACTTTGCAAAAACATTTGATAGTGTGGATCATAACAAATTTTGGATTGAAAGGGAATTCCAGAGCACTTAACTGTACTCATGAGGAACTTGTACATAGACCAGGAGGCTGTCATTCAAATAGAACAAGGGGACACTGCATGGTTTAAAATCAAGAAGGGAGTGTGTCAGGGTTGTATCCTTTCCCCACACATATTCAATCTGTACGCTGAGCAAATAATCCAAGAAGCTGGACTATACGAAGAATGTGGCATCAGAATTGGAGGAAGAATCATTAACAACCTGCGATATGCTGATGACACAATTTTGCTTGCTGAAAGTGAGGATGACTTGAAGAACTTATTGATGACGGTTGGAGAATACAGTCTGCAGTATGGATTACATCTCAATACACAAAACAAAAATTCTCACAACTGGACCTATAAGCAGCATCACAATAAATGGAGAAAAGACTAGAGTTGTCAAAGAGTTCACATTGTTTGGTTCTACAATCGATGCCAATGGAAGCAGCAGACAGGACATCAGATAACATATAGCACTGGGTAAGTTGGCTGCAAGGGACCACTTTCAAGTGCTGAGGAGCAGAGATTTCTCCTTGAAGACTGAAGTGCACCTGACCCAAGCCATATTTTCAATCGCCTCATACGTATGTGAGAGCTGGGCAGTGAAGAAAGAAGATCGAAGAAGAATTGTTGCTTTTGAGATGCGATACTGATGAAGAATGCTTTAAGTACCATGCCTGCTAAAAGAACTTCCTGGAGGAAGTGCAGCTGGAATGCTCCTTGAAAGCGAGAATGGCCAGATGTCATCTCACCCACTTTGGTCATGTTGTCAAAAGGGACCATTCCCTGGAGAAGGATGGCATGCTTGGTAAGGGTTGAGGAGGGAGGGGAAGGCCCTCAACAAGATGGATTGACATAATGGCTGTGGCTATGGACTCAAGTGTAGTGGGGATTGTGGAGCTGGTGCGGGACCAGGCAGTGTTTCATTTTGCTGTGCATAAGGTCGCTATGACTTGAAGGTGACTCAATGGCACATAACAACAAAAAGAGGGAAGCCCAGTTAATACTAATATTATTCAAATTTATGTACCAACTTCAAAAGTGAAACATGAAGTAATTGAAGATTTTTACCAATTTCTGCACTCTGAAATTGACCAAACATGCAGTCAAGATATATTGATGCACTCATTTATTTATGCCAAAAATTTTGAAAAACAGCTACCTGGCCAATCAACTGGAAGAGATTCATATTTGTGCCAATTATAAAGAAAGCTGATACAACAGAATACAGAAATTATAAAATAATGCCCTTAATATCATCTACAAGTAAAATGTTGTTAAAGATGATTAAATAAACATTTGAAGCCATACAACAGGGCAATGCTGGAAATCCAAGTTACATTTAGAGGCCATGTTGTCAGGGATATTATTGGTGGTATCAAATAGTTCTTGGCTGGTGGATAATAGCAGAAAGATTTTTACCTATTTTTTATTGACTATTCAAAAGCATTTGACTGTGTGGATTGTAACAAATTATGGATAACACTGCAAAGAAGGGAAATTTTAGAACATTCAGTTAAACTTGTGAGGAAACTGTACATAAAATAGGTGGGAGTCAATCAAGCAGAACAAGGGTATACTGCATGGTTTAATATAGGGAAAGTTGTGCATCAGTGTACACGTTATTCAATCTGTATGCTGTACAAATTATCTGAGAAGCTAGCATATAGGAAGAAGAATGCAGCATCAGGATTGAAGGAGGACTCATTAACAACCTGTGATGTGCAGATGACACGACCTTGTTTGCTGATAGTGAAGAACACTTGAAGCCCTAACTGCTAAGATTAAAGACTTTAGCCTTCAGTATGGTTTTTACCTCAATATAAAAATACCAAAGGTCCTTGTGATTGGACCAATAAGCAAAATCATGGAAAATGGAGAAAAGATTGAAGTTATCAAGGATTTCATTTAATTGGATCCACTCATGGAAATAGTAGTCAAGAAATCGAATTATGTTTTGCACAAATCTGCTGCAAAAGACTTCTTTAAAGTGATGGAAAAAATGCAAAGATGTCACCTTAAGAACTAAGTAGCACCTGACTCAAGCCGTGATACTTTCAATCTCCTCCTATGGTGGAAAGCTGGACAATGAATAAAGATGACTGAAGATTTGATGCCTTTAAGTTATGCTGTAGGTGAAGAATATTGAATATAACATGGATACCAGAAAACCACAATCTCAACCATTACCGTGGAGTCGGATCTGACTCATAGTGACCTTTCCTTGGGTTTCCAAGGCAGTATCACTATGCAAGTAGATTGCCCAACCTTCATTCCAGGGAGTTGTTGGTGGGTTTGAACCTCCAGTCTTCTGGTTAGAAGTAAAATGCTTAAGTCACTACACCACCAGAGCTCCCGGAACTACCAGAAGGACAAATAACTCTGTTTTGAAAGACGTGCAACCAGGATGCTTCTTAGAAATGAGGATGTTAAGACCTAAGGCCTAAAACTGTTGACCTATTTCCAAAAAATCAGTGAAGGAAAACCCCATAGATCACAAAAGTCTGATCTACCACCCAGTACAGGGATGGCTGAGCACCCAGCAGCATTTTGTTCTGCTTTGCATTGAGTCAGCATGGTAGGGGGTTGTGGTGGTTAAGTTTATGTGTCAACTTGGCTGGGCCTGGTTGAGTGTCTGGGCAGCTGAACATGGTTATTCCCATGGTGAGATTAGTAATTAACTCCGTGGTAGAATCTATTGGAGCAGCTGAGTAGCTGCTTTGGGTATGTGATCTGCTTCCTGTATATAAGAAACAGCTTTGGGAATGGTCTCTAGCTTATGGTACGCTTGAATTCTGCATGTTGCTGAGTAATTGCTCAGCAGCCTCCAATGCTCTGCTGACCTTGGGACTTTCAATGGACTTGAATTAATAGCTTGCCATGTGGTTTGGTAACATTGGGACTGTTACAACAGTTGTCATTTTATTTGTTGAGCTTGGGCTTGCTAGCTTTGGCTTTTTGGCTTTGTTATTTTGTTATAGCATTGCCATTTTATTTGTTGACCTTGGGCTTGTTAGTCTCAGCAGCCAGTAGCTGTCTGAGTGAAGAGATGCCTCTAGCTTCAGTGGGCTGGGAGCAAGAGGCAGAGCTGAAGCCCAAGGTCAAGGGATTTTCACACAGCCCCTGGCACTTTGAACTTAGACTTAAAGTCTCTAAACTTAAAGAGAATAAACTGTTTGTTCAAGCCATCCCATTTACAGTATGTTTCTGTCAGAGTGGCACTGGGTAAACAGAAGCTGGGCAGGCTCAATGGCAGCTAACAATGACAAAGAATTCTAGAAGTTCCCTCAAATCGTGTGCACATTTACATTAAAAATATTCTCCTGTGGAATATAATATAATATTTTCTCTAGGTCTTAAGACAGAAAATTAGACATACTGCTGTTTTAGCTGTTTCAAAGTAAAGGTTACCTGTTGCCATCCAGTTAATTCTAACTCATGGTGTTAGAAAGTAGAATTTCTCCTTAGGGCTGTCTTGTCTGCAATATTTACAGAGACAGGTTTTAGGGTTTTCTTTTTAGGTGCCACTGGATGGGTTCAAACTGTCAACCTTTAGGCCAGCAGCAGATCACAAACTGCACTACTTGGGACCTAAAATTAAGAAAAAAGATAAAATAATTATTTTTCAATGAAAAAGATGCCAGTATTATTCTGAACAAAGTGTTACCAGTAAACTGTCATAAAAATGGATGCTCTGTAGCTCTCTAAAATTAATCAATAACAATGTGGTTTCAAGTATCTAAACCATTTTTTCTAAGCTGCAAAATTTTCTATGTGAAGGCTTTGTAATGATATCCACTAAGTAAGCCACATTCTCTTTGATTACTGAATTCTTGTTATGAAAGAGAATGATCAAAGAAATGAAGATTACAGTTGGCTTACACTGTTCTTTTGTTATCCTCTCTGTTTCCTGCTGTGATACAAATGATTCACTCTTGCTTGCTGACAGTGGCAATTTGCTTTGGGCCAAAAAAAAAAAAAAATTGAGAAAATCAGCTAGGAAAAAAATGTTTATTATTTCAGCAAATTGCAACATCTCACAAATTCAACATTTGTTATTATACCACTGTTGTAATAATATGAGCAACTATGTCCTGTTCCTCTGGTATGGAATATCCATTATGTTCAATTTCTGGAATGAAGTCAAAGTAAGGTTTTATATGAAGAACATTATGATTGTGAAATTAGAAAAGAACAAGTTAACCAGGATGAAACTAAAATAATGTGCCAAGTGGTTTCTATTCTTAAAGATGCTTAACAATACCTGGATCATACCTCCTTCCTTGAACCTTTAACTCCTGGCTTTATGTTAATGTCTTTAGCATTGCATCTGTCATAATTCTTGCTCTTTCAATATCTAGGTAGATGATCAAGAAGCAAGGAGTCAGGATTAACACAGTGACAAAGGGGTATTTTTTTTGCAGGGGGTGGGTAAATGGTCATTCTAATACAATTGTCTGTCAATTTTTCTCTGGTATCATCTTGTTATTCACTCTATCTCAACCAACTCCTTGGTTATGATTAAATCTTGTCATTTCAGATAAATGTAGTTTTTCATAATCTCAATTTCAAATGTTCCATTCTCCACCACCATAACCACTCTCTCCAGGATCACTCCCTCAGTAGCTTCCAAAATTTTTTGTCCTATTATAAATTCATTTTATCATTGTTGTTGTTGTTGTCGTTAGGTGCAGTCAAGTTGTTTCTGACTCATAGCAACCCCATACACAGCAGAACAAAACACCGCCCAATCCCCCACTAGCTCCACTATCCTTGTTATACTTGCGCCCATTGTCACAGCCACCATGTCAATCCATCTTGTGGAAGGCATTCCCCTCCTTCATCGACCCTCCACCTTACCAAGCATAACATCCTTCTCCAGGGAATGATCCCCTCTGACAACATGACCAAAATAAGTGAGATGAAGTCTGGCCATTCTCGCTTCCAAGGAGCATCTCGGCTGCACTTCCTCCAGGACAGATCTGTTAGTTCTTTTAGCAGTCTACGGTACTTTCAGCCTTCTTTGCCAGCACCACAACTCAAAAGCATCAACTCTTCTTCAGTCCTCCTTATTCATTGTCCAGCTCTCACATGCATAAGAGGAGATTGGAAATATCATGGCCTATGTCAGGTGCACCTTATTCCTCAAGGAGACATGCTTGCTCCTCAGCACTTGAAAAAGTTCCTTTGCAGCTGACCTGCCAAGTGCTACACGTTGTCTAATGTCCTGGCTGCTGCTTCCATTTGCCTGAATTGTAGAACCAAGCAACGTGAATTCTTTGACAACCTCTATCTTCTCTCCATTTATTGTGATGCTGCTCATTGGTCCAGTAGTGAGGAATTTTGTCTTCTTTCTATTGAGATGTAATCCATATGGCAGACTGTGTTCCTCAATCTTTATCAGTAAGTGCCTCAACTCAACCTCACTTTCAGCAACCAAAGTTGTATCATCAGCGTATCTCAGGTTGTTAATGATTCTTCCTCCAATCCTGATGCCATGTTTTTCTTCATATAGTCCATCTTATCAGATTATTTGCTCAGCATATACATTGAATAAGTATGGGGAAAGGATACAACCCTGACTCACTTCCTTCTTGATTTTAAACCATGTAGTGTCCTTTTGTTCCATTTGAAACACAGCCTTCTGGTCAAGGTACAGGTTTCTCATGAGTACAATCAATTGTTCAGGAATTTCCATTCTTCTCAATGATATCCATAATTTGTCATGATCCACACAGTCAAATGCCTTTGCATAGTCAATAAAGCACAAGTAAATATCTTTCTGGTATTCTTTGCCTTGAGCCAAGATCCATTTGACAGCAGTTATGATATCCTTTGTTTCAAGTCCTCTTCTGAAACCAGTTTGCACCTCTGGAAGTTCTCTGTCAATATACTTCTGCAATCTTTTTGAATTATCTTCAGTAAGATCTTCCTTGTGTGTGATATTAATGATATTGTTCTATAATTTCCATTCTGTGGGATCACCCTTCTTTGGAATGGAAATAAACATGGATCTCTTCTAGTCAATTGGACAGGAATCTGTCTTCCAAATCTCTTGGCATAACGGAGTGAGTGCCTCCAGTGAGGCATCCATTTGTTGAAATATCTCAATGGGTATTCGGTCAATTCCTGGAGCCTTGTTCTTCACCAATTCCTTCATTGTAGCTTTGACTTCCTCCTTCAGTACCATCGGTTCTAGATCATATACCATCTCCTGAAATGGATGAAGATTGACCAGTTATTTTTGATACAGTGACTCTGTGTATTCCTTCCATCTTCATTTCATGTTCCCTGCATCATTCAATGTTTTGCCCTTAGAATCTTTCAATATTGCAACTCGAGGCTTAAATTTTTCTTCAATTCTCTCAGCTTGAGAAACACTGACCATGTTCTTCCTTTTGGTTTTCAAATTCGAGGTCTTTGCACAATTCATTATAGTAATTGGCTTTGTCTTCTCAAGCTGCTCTTTGAAATCTTCAGCTCAATTCTTTTATCTTGTCATTTCCTCCATTTGCTTTAGCTATTCTCCGCTCAAGAGCAAGTTTCAGAGTCTCTTCTGTCATCCATTTTTTGTCTTCTCTTCTTTTGTTGTTTTCTTAGTGACCTCTTGCTTTCTTCATGGATGATGTGCTTGATGTCATCCCACATTCATTTGGATTCCAGTCACTGGTGTTCAGTGCATCAAATCTATTCTTTAGATGGTCTCTAAATTCAGGAGGGATATATTCTAGATCATATTTTGGCTCACCTGGACTTGTTTTAATTGTCTTTAACTTCAAGTTGATCTTGCCACAGATGTAGTCAGTCTGATTCCTGTGTGTTTCATCTGGTGAAGTCCATGTGTACAGCCAGCATTTGTGTTGTTGACAAAAGGTGTTTGCAATGAACAAGTTGTTGGTCTTGCAAAATTCTACCATGCGAGTTCCAGCATTATTTCTGTCACCAAGGCCAAATTTTCCAACTACCAGTGATCCTACTTTGTTTCCAACTTTTGCATTCCAGTCACCAGTGATAAATAACAAATCTTGATTGCAAGTTTGGTCAGTTTCAGACTGCCTAAGTTGATAAAAATCCTCAATTACCTCCTCTTTGGTTTTGGTGGTTGGTGCATAAATTTGAATAATAGTCGTATTGATGGGTCTTCTTTGTAGGTATATGGATATTATCCCATCACTGACAGTATTGTACTTCAGGACAGATCTCGAAACATCCTTTGTGATGATGAATGCCATGCCATTCCTCTTTAAATGGTTATTCCCGGCATAGTATATCGTATTGTTGTCTGATTCAAAATGGCCAAAACCAGTCCATTTCAGCTCACTAATGCCTAGGATATCAATCTTTATGCGCTCCATATCATTTTTGTCAACTTCAAATTTTCCTAGATTCATGTTTCATACATTCCATGTTCCGATTATTAATGGATGTTTGTCACTGTTTCTCCTCACTTTGAGTGGTGCCATGTCAGCAAATGGAGGTCTCAAAAGCTTTACCTTATCTATATAAGTAAGGCTGATTTTACTGTGATAATGCACCTCTTTCTCAGTCCTACTTTGAGAGCTTTCTAAGCTATGTGACTCATCTCCCTCCACTGTATTGGACAATGTTTCTGGGCTATTCTTAAATTTGTGCAGTAATGTATCAGACAGTGTTTCTCTGCTATTTATAAGGTTTTCCCTGGCCAATTCTTTGATAAGTGGATGGCCTCCTCCTTCTTTCTAGTCTGCCTCAGTCTGCAAACCAGGCTGATTCCTTTGCAACAGGTGCATCCCACTGGGTTTGAAACACCAGTAGCACAGCCTCAATACTCACAGCAATACATCACCACAGTAGGACAAACAAACAGACAAGTTTGTCTTCCTTAACGTTTGGAAACCCCTCCAACCACCCTTACCTGGATCCCTGCGGCTAATCCTTGATCTGTTCCTATCCCCTTTGCCTTTTCTGTCCTCTCCTGCTTTCCTGCCTCACTGCTTGTGGGGCATGGCCTGGGTTCCCTCTCTTCACCTGGGTCCCTGCGGCTGACTCCTCGATCTGTTTCGGTTCTCTTTGTCTTTTCTGTCTTCTACCTGCTTCCCACCTCGCTACCTATTCTTAGGTCCCTGGAATCTGAAAGAGAATGCTATCACTTTAAAATCCAAAATGGTTGCCATTTGTAAACATTCAAAATGGCTGTGCCCTTTGTCACTTTATCCAAAATGGCTACCACTTGTAAACATTCAAAAAGGCTGTGCCCTTGGTCACTTTAAATATCCAAAATGGCTGCCACGAGTAAACAATCAAAATGGCTGCACCTTCTGTACAAACAAGAAGGTCAGTGAAAAAACAAAAACAAGAAAACCTGCAATATCTGGGGATAGGAAAATAAGATAAAAGAGGCAGAGAAGGAGAATAATGAAGAAAAAAATTGGAAAATGCAAAAAGAAAAACAAGGAACAGGGTTATCCACTAGAAAAAAAGGAGGAAAAAAAAATTGCAACCAGGAACAGGGAAAAAAAAAAAGCTGAAAACTAGGACCTGGGAGGGAAATAATAGTAGGACAAAATTATTATTAATAATAGTAGTTTTAAAACAGACAAAAGCAAGCAAACTAAAAACCAGAAAAAAGAAAGAGAGAAAAAAAAAAAAAAAATGGAGGATGGCAGGGCAGGGCACCCAGGCTCCGTCCAAGCACACAGAGTGGGATGGAGTTCCTGCAGGTCCAGAAGGTGGGTGAGAGTGGGAAATGGCCGAACCTACATTCACCAAGCAGGTGTAGGTTACAACAGTAACAAAGGGAATGTCTCACATTTTCAGTCATCCAGGTCTGGAGTGTCCTTGGTGCTACTCGAATATCTTCTGGAGGCTAGAAGTCTCTTTATTGAAGCTGGAAACTCCAAAGTTCTTAGATAAAATGTCAACCTGGAGGCTTTTGCCAACTCTTACACCTGCAGGGGCTGAGGAGATCAAGTTTGGCAGGTAATATGCCGGCTGTTAACTCCAATGAATGAAGCTTATATATATGTATATGTATATATATAGAAATTTACCTTAGGAAAATGGATCACACACTTATAGAAGCTGGCAAGTCCAAAATTCCTGGATCAAATGTCAAGCTGGAGGCTTTTCCACATCACGCTGGAAGTTTTTCCCAAACCTTGCAGCTACAGGGGCTGAGGAGCTCAAGGCTGACAGGCAGGACACTGGCTGTTGACTCCAACGAATGACAAATCCAAGATCTCCAGGCCAAATGGTGGATTGTTCACTCTCGGGCAGTTGTAGGCAGCACAACAGAATCCTGATCCGCAGAAGAATGTAATTTTACCGTCACATTACTAATTCCCACTGAGGGTCTCACTTCCCTCTTTATTTTTATTTTTGCTATTTTTTGTCATCTTCTAGGAGCTCTGGTGATGTAGTGCCTAAAGCATCTGACTGCTAACCAGAAGGCTGGCAGTTCAAACCCACCAGTCACTCCTCGGAAGGAAGACTGGGCAATCTACTTCCATAGTGATACTGCCTTGGA
>NW_006922502.1:111062-111536 GCF_000298275.1 Orycteropus afer afer | reverse complement strand
AAAGACTGTGTGGTTACAGAACTTCTAAATGGTGAAGAACTTAAGAGAGTTGCAAGATAGAATGGACTGTTCTAAACTCAGGGAGAAAATTATATATCATAAGGTAACCTCAAAGAAAAATGACAAACCTTCATATGACAATAAAAAAGAGGACAAGCACAAATACTCAGCAAGTACTAAAACAATAGCAACAAAGAAAATGATAACGAATTAATAAACACAATGAATTGATCATGGAAAATAATATGCAACAAAGAAACCAGGGACACCATGAAAAAACACATACCAAAATGACAGCAACCAATTAATACTTGTCAATAATTACACTGAATGTTAATGTGAAGGAAAGTTGCAGATTGGATAAGAAAACAAAACTCATCAATATGCTGTCTACAAGAGACACACCTTAGAGATAAAGACAAAAGGGGACTAAAAATCAAAGGTTGGAAAAAGATATATCAAGCAAATGGCAAC
>NW_006922502.1:108060-109554 GCF_000298275.1 Orycteropus afer afer | reverse complement strand
GTTTTCAGCTTTTTCTTTTCCCTGTTCCTGGTTGCAAATTTTTTTTTTTTTTTCTCATGGTTAACCTCATTCCTTGTGTTTCTTTTTGCATTTGTACCATTTTTTCTTCCTTATTCTCCTTCTCTGCCTTTTTTCTCTTATTGCCCTATCCCCAGATATTGCAGGGTTTTTGTTTTTGTTTTTTTCACTGACCTTCTTGTTTATACGAAGGGTGAAGCCATTTTGATTGTTTACATGTGGAAGCCATTTTGGATATTTAAAGTGACCGAGTGCACAGCCATTTTGAATGTTTACAAGTGGCAATCATTTTGGATTTTAAAGTGATAGCATTTTCTTGGATTCCAGGGACCTAAGAACAGGCAGCGAGGTGGGAAGCAAGGAGAGGACAGAAAAGGCAAAAGGGACTGGAAATGATTGAGGAGTCAGCCGCAGGGACCCAGGTGAAGAGAGGGAACACAGACCATGCCACACAAGGTACGAGGCAGGAAAGCAGGGAGGGGACAGAAAAGACAAAGGAAATAGGGACAGATCGAGGATTAAATAATAGGGAACCAGGTCCTCAATGACAGGGAACCCTGGCCACTCCCCACAAGCAGGAAGGCAGGAAGCAGGGAGAGGACAGAAAAGGCAAAAGGGACTGGAACAGATTGAGGAGTTAGCCACAGGGATCCAGGTAAGCGTGGTTAGAGTGGTTTCCAAAAGCTAAGGGAGACAAACTTGTCTGTTGGTTTGTCCTACTGTGGTAATATATTGCCGTGAGTATTGAAGCTGTGCTACTGGTGTTTCAAACCCAGTGGGGTGCACCTGTTTCACAGGAATCAGCCTGGCTTGCAGACTGAGGCAGACTAGGAAGAAGGAAGAGGCCATCCACTTCTCAAAGATTTGGCCAGAGAAAACCTTATGAATAGCAGAGAAACACTGTCTGATACATTGCTGTGCAACATTATGAATAGCCCAGAAACATTGTCCAATACAGATGAGTCACTTACCTTAGAAAGCTCTCAAAGTAGAACTGGAAAAGAGGTGCATTATCAGAGTAAAATCAGCCTTACTCACATGGATAAGGCAAAGCTTTCAAGACTTCCATTTGCTGACCTGTCACCACTCAAATTGAGAAGAAAATGTGGCAAACATCCATTAATAATTGGAACATGGAATGTACAAAGTATGAATCTAGGAAAATTGGAAGTTGTATCAAAAATGAAATGGTATGCATAAAGATTGATATCCTAGGCATTAGTGAGCTGAAATGAACTAGTTTGGCCATTTTGAATCAGACAACCATATGATCTACTATGCCAGGAATGACAGTTTAAAGAGGAATAGCATGACATTCATCATCACAAAGGATGTTTCAAGATCTGTCCTGAAGTACAATGTTGTCTGTGATAGGATAACATCCATATACCTACAAGGAAGACCCATTAATATGACCATTATTCAAATTTATGCATCAACCACCAAAGCCAAAGGTGAGGAAATTGAAGATTTTTA
>NW_006922502.1:106405-107640 GCF_000298275.1 Orycteropus afer afer | reverse complement strand
GCTGATTGTGGAACAGACCATCAACTGCTCATATGCAAATTCAACTTGAAGTTAAAGACAATTAAAACAAGTCCATGAGAGCCAAAATGTGATCTAGGATATATCCCTCCTGAATTTAGAGACCATCTAAAAAATAGATTTGATGCATTGAACACCAGTGACCAAAATCCAGATGAATTGTGGGATGATATCAAGAACATAATCCATGAAGAAAGCAAAAGGTCACTAAAAAGACAACAAAAGGAAAGAGCAAAATGGATGACAGAAGAGACTCTGAAACTTGCCCTTGAGTGGAGTGTAAGCTAAAGTAAATGGAGGAAATGACAAGATAAAAGAATTGAGCCAAAAATTTCAAAGAACAGTTTGAGAAGACAAAGCCAATTACTATAATGAATTGTGCAAAGACCTTGAGTTTGAAAACCAAAAGGGAAGAGCATGCTCAGTATTACTAAAGCTTAAAAAATTGAAGAAAAAAATTTAAACCTCGAGTTGCAATATTGAAAGATTCTAAGGGCAAAACATTGAATGATGCAGGGAACATCAAACAAAGATGGAAAGAATGCACAGAGTCACTGTACCAAAAAAACTTGTCGATCTTCATCCATTTCAGGAGGTGGCATATGATCTTTAACCAATGGTACTGAAGGAGGAAGTAGAAGCTGCTATGAGAGAATTGTCAAAGAACAAGGCTCTGGGAATTTACAGAATACCCATTGCGATATTTCAACAAATGGATGCCTCACTGGAGGCAATCACTTGGTTATACCAAGAGATTTGGAAGACAGCTACCTGGCTAACTGACTGGAAGAGATCCATATTTGTACCCATTCCAGAGAAAGGTGATCCCACAGAATGTGGAAATCATAGCACAATATCATTAGTATGGCATGCAAGTAAGATCTTACTGAAGATAATTCAAAAATGTTTGTAGCAGTGTATTGACAGAAAACTTTCAGAGGTGCAAGCTGGTTTCAGAAGAGGATGTGGAACAAGAGATATCATAGCTCTTGTCAGATGGATCTTGGCTCACAACAAAGAATACTAGAAAAATGTCTACTTGTGTTTTATTGACTATGCAAAGGCATTTGATTGTGTGGATCATGACAAATTATGGATAACATTGTGAAGAATGGGAATCCCCGAACTCTTGATTGTACTTATAAGGAACCTGTACCTTGACCGGGAGGCTGTCGTTTGAACTGAACACTACATGGTTTAAAATCAGGAAGGGAGTG
>NW_006922502.1:103971-106197 GCF_000298275.1 Orycteropus afer afer | reverse complement strand
AGCAGCATCATGATAAATGGAGAAAAAATTGAGGTTGTAAAGAATTCACATTGCTTGGTTCTACAATCGAGGCCAATGGAAGAAGCTGTCAGGAAATTAGACAATGTGAAGCACTGGACAGATCAGCTGTGAAGAAAATGTTTCAAGTGCTGAGCAGCAAGGATGTCTCCATATGGACTAAGGTGCACCTGACACAAGCCATGATATTTCTAATCACCTCGAATGCATGTGAGAGTTGGACAATGAATAAGGAAGACCAAAGAAGAGTTGATGCTTTTGAGTTGTGGTGCTGGCAAAGAATGCTGAAGGTACCATGGTCTGCCAAAAACTAACAAATTTGTCATGGAGGAATACAGCCAAGATGCTCCTTGGAAGGCAGATGGCCAGACTTTGTCTCACCTACTTTAGCCATGTTGTCAGAGAAGACCATTCCCTGCAGACGGATGTCATGCTTGGTAAGGTGGAGAGTCGATGAAGGAAGAGAAGGTCTTTGATGAGATGGATTGACACAGTGGCTGCAACAATGGGCTCAAGTATAGCAAAGATCATGGACCTGGCAAGGGATCAGGTGGAGTTTCTTTCTGCTGTGCATGCAGTTGCTATGAGTTGGAAATGACTCGACAGCACCTAACAACAACAACAATATGGAGAACCGTACTCCAACATATTTTGAAATCTGGGAGAAATGGATAGATGTCTAGAAACAGACCACTTACCTAGATAACATAGACTGATGTGGAAAAATTAAACAGGTCCATCACAAAGGAAGAAATTAAACAAGTCATCAAAAAATTACCAACTAAAAAAATCCTGGCCCAGATGGTTTCACCAGAGAATTCTACAAAACATTCAGAGAACTGAAACCAATCCTACTCAAACTATTCCAAAACATAGAAAAGGATGGAAATCTCCCTAACTCATTTTATGAAGCAAGCATAACCTTGATACCAAAACCAAGCAAAGACATCACTCTAAAGGAAAACTACAGACCAATATCCCTCATGAATATAGATGCAAAAATCTTCAAAAAAATCCTATCCAATAGACTCCAACAACATATCAAGAAAATCATTCATTATGTCCAAGTCAGGTTCATATCAAGTATTCAGGGATGGTTCACCATTAGAAAAACAACGTCATCCACCACATAAATAAAACAAAGGAGAAGAACCACATGATCATATCAATTGATGCAGAAAAGTCATTTGATAAAATCCAACAACCATACCTGATCAAAGCTCTCAGCAAAATAGGAATAGAAGGGAGATTCCTCAACATAATAAAGGGCTTCTATGCAAAACCAACAGCCAACATTATACTCAATGGAGAGACACTGAAACCGTTCCTCTTGAGAACAGGAATGAGAAAAAGATGACACTTCTAGCCAACATTGTACTGGAAGTCCGAGCCAGGACCATAAGGCAAGAAAGGGAAATCAAAGGCATCCAAATTGGTAAGGAAGAAGTCAATCTATCCTTATTTGCTGATGATATGATCCTGTACCTAGAAAACCCAAGAAACTCAGTCAAAAATCTACTAGAACTAATTGAGAGATGTAGCATCGTGGCAGGGTATAAGATCAACATGCTAAAATCAGTTGGATTCCTCTACACCAGCAAAGAGATTACTGAAACAGAAATAAGGAAATCAATACCACTTACAATAGCTACCAAAAAAAATAAAATACTTGGTAGTAAATCTTACCAGGGACACAAAAGACCTGTACAAAGAAAACTATAAAAAAATTACTTCAAGAAACAATAAGAGATTTACCTAAATGGAAAATCATACCATACTTGTGGATAGGAAGACTGAACATTGTGAAAATGTCAATTCTACCCAAAGCTATCTATGCATTCAATGCAATCCCAATTCATATCCCATCAATATTCTTTAGGGCTATGGAAAAAACAATCACTAACTTTATAGAAAAGAAAAGAAACCTTATATAAGCAAAGCACTATTGAAGAGGAAGAAGAAAGTAGGAGGTCTCACACTGCTGGATCTCAAAACCTACTATACAGTCACAGTAGTCAAAACTGCCTGGTGTTAGTTTAATGACAGATACATAGACCAATGGAATATAATTGAGAACCCAGAAATAGATCCATCCACCTATGGTCAGCTGATCTTTGACAAAGGCTGAAATCCATTAAATGGGGAAGAGAAGGGTTGTTTAATAAATGGTGGTAGCAAAACTGGAGATCCATTTGCAGGAAAATGAAA
>NW_006922502.1:95508-103268 GCF_000298275.1 Orycteropus afer afer | reverse complement strand
TAGAATACCATTTGACCCAGCTATTCCATTACTAGGTATATATCCTAAAGAAGTGAGAGCCATGACAAGAACAGACATATGCACACCCATGTTCATCATGGCACTATTTACAATAGCCAAAAGATGGAAAAAACTTAGGTGTCCATTAACTGAGGAATGGATAACCAAACTATGGTACATACACACAAAGGAATACTGTGCAACGCTAAAGAATAATGTAGAATCTGCAAAACACTGCATAACATGGATGAACTTGGAGGACATTATGCTGAGTGAAATAAGTCATTCACAAAAGGACAAATATTGTATAAGTCTGTTAATGTAAAATCAAGGAAAGGTTTATCAGTGGAAGGACATTTTCTTTGTTGGTTACCAAGGGTGGGAGGGGAGAGGAGGGAACACTGTTAGATAGATAGAGATAAGTATTGATTTGGGTGAAGAGAAGGGCAATTTACCAAATGTGAGTGATCAGTATCATGGACTTGAGGAAGAGAAAGACATAGACAGGTATGTGGGAGGTACAGACAACAAAGATGAACCCTTTTGCACACATAGTATGGCATTTTCAGTGAAGGCAAACATGGGTATATGAGTGGATAGATGGGCAGACAGGCTGAACTATTAGGTATGTCTATGAAGTGAGGAGTGTATCGAAGAACAGGATTAGGTTATGTAGACGATGGTCCTATAAGTTTATGGGTATGATCTGAATTCCCAAGTGTATAGTAGAGCTGACAAGGGCCAAGTTTGTAGTCACTGCTTGGTCTCAGCCAGCTACCCAGAGGGACTGAGTAGTTGAACCTGTGGGCTTGGGACCATAGTCACAGGGGACATCAAGCTCAATTGGCATAGCATACTACAGAAAACATTGTTCCACTTCCTACTTTGGCAAGTAGCGAATGAGATCTTAAAAGCTTGCAAGCTGCCATCTAGATGCAATGATGGGTCTCTCCTCATCCAGAGCAAAGAATAATGAAGAAAACCAAAAATTCATGGAAGCAATTAGTCCTAGTGACTGGTACACCATCTGATCTGCAGCCTATAGATCTATGAGACCAGAAGAATTAGATGGTGCCTGGCTACTACTGTCAACCACTTGGAAGGGGATCTATGTAGTATATCCTGGATAGAGAGGTAGAGCCATGTGGAACAAAACTCAAAATCATTTGGAGAAAAAAAAGACATTAGGTTTCTTCTATTTTTATATAGACCCTAAAGATATCTCTCCAGGAAATTTCCTTCTCTCTTCTGTATTTGTCTGCATAAAAATATATTTTCTTACCTTCAAAATAAAGGAAGATTACTTGATTCCATATGTGATATTAGTTGCATTATTTGTGGTTCTCCTTAGAGAAATCCTATCAAAATAGTGGACTATATAAGCTGTCTTCAGTTCCCTCTCTCTCTCCTGTCTCTCTCACTCTTTTTTTTTTTTTTTTATTCCTATATTCCACCAAACTACTCTTTTCAGTGTTACAAATGACATGCATTTTGCTTATGCTAGTGGTCATTTTCAGTATTCATCTTACTCGACTTCAACAGCATTTGACAGAACCACTCACTCTGTCTATAAACATTCCATTGGGTATCCATGAAATCAAAATTGATTTTTTTTCTTTATGCTTTTGGTTCTTCCTCATCTACATGTCCTTGAAGGTTGGAAATGTCCATTAACTTATTTGTTTGATATTAGCTTTTTGATCAGTTTTTCACTTCTTGAGTAATTTCATCTAGTTTCATGATTTTAACTATAATCTAAATGATGCAATACTCAGACTTTCTCTCCAAGAATGGATTCCACTTGGATGGCTAATAATGATTTGAAATGTAAGGAATTTAAAATTAGTGTGTTCATCATTACCCTTAAACTCCATTCTTGCTTTATAATTAATCAAAATTCCATCTTCCTAATTGTTAAAAAATAAAACCTAGAATTATCTTTGAATATACTATTTCATACCGCACATCCACTCTGGCAGCAAATACTGTTGGCTTTATATTCAAAATATTTATGGAATCTAAACATTTTTCATCATCCTGCCCACTGCCACTCCAATCTCTCATCTTTATTATTATTGTTGTTGTTAGGTGCCATTGAGTCAGTTTTGGCTCATAGCAACCCTATGCACAGCAGAACAAAACACTGCCTGGTCCTAGTACAGCCAGAATTCTCCTTAGAAGAGAGAATGGCCAGACTTCTTCCCTTATACTTTGGTCATGTTGTCAGAAGGGACCAGTCCCTAGAGAAAGATGTCATGCTAGGAAAAGTGGGTAAGCCAAAAAAATGGAAGACCCTCAATGAGACAGATTGACACAGTGATTTCAATGATTGCCTCAAGCATAGCAATAACTGTGAGAACAACACAGAACTGGGCAGTGCTTCCTCCTATTGTACATAGGGTCTTTATGAGTGGAAATTGACTCAATGGCACTTACCACCATCACATAGCTATATATCAAATATGGCATCTCAAACTATTGAAAGGGTGGTTTATTATAATATACTGCTAAAAGGTACACATGTAAAAGAAACAGAATATGTACTCTCTGTCTCCTTATACAATAGACTAAAATAGAGAGGCAATGTAATCTGTTTAATGTTGTTGTTAGATGCCCTCAAATTGTTTAAATTCATAATGACCCCATGAGACAGAGTAGAATTTTCCAATAGGGTTTTCTAGATTATTCACTCTGGTCATACATAGGGTAGCTGTGTCAGAATGGAATTGATGACACCTAATAAGAACAATAACAATATTTATAGAAGCAGATAACTATGTCTTTCTCCTGCAGAGCCACTGGGTGAATTTGAACAGCCAACTTTTTGCTCAGCAGCCAAGCACTTAATCATGTGCACTATTAGAATTCCTTACCCATGAAAAAACCCAACCTCACTTCTACTGAGTTGATTCTGACTCAAAGAAACCCTGTAGAACAAAGTAGAACTGCGCCATAGGGTGTCCAAGGCTGTAAATCTTTACAGAAGCAGACTACCTCACCTCTCCTCACAGAGAGGCTGGTGTAGTCAAACCACCAACCTTTTGGTTAGCAGGTGAATAATTTAACCACTCCACCATGAGGGCTCCTTCCAAACCAAAAACCAAACTCGCTTCCGTGGAGTTGGATCCAATTCGTAGTGACCCCTCCTTGGGTTTCCGAGGTGGTATCACCATAGAAGTAGAATGCCCAATCTTTGCTCCGAGGAATGGCTGGTGGATTTGAATCACCAGCTTCCTCGTTAGCAGTAGAATGTCTTAGGCACCTCTTTATTGCTCCTTGAATATGTCAGATATGCTTACTTACTTCAAAGCTCTTGAACTTCCTTTCTATGTTTTATTTTGTCTGTTTTGTTTTGTACTCTTCATTTGGGTCTCATATCTCAATATAGCCTCATCACATCTTTCCTCATTTCCTTTATATCTTTGCTCAAATTTCATTGTATTAGTCAGGCTTTCTATGATTACTCTATTCAAAATTAAATTCACAGCCTCATAATGCCATGCCCTATTCCCATTTCTTAGATAGTTTATCTTACAGAATTTATCATTGTCATGTATATTCATGATTGCACCCTCAAGAGTTAGTATGAGGAGCAGATAATAAATATATATTCAATAAATAAATGAGCAAATTACAATTTATCAAGTGTTCACTGTTTCTCATTCACAGTGTTCAACTTACACACATTATCATATTTTGTCCTTATAATAATCCCATGAAGCAAGTATTATAATCTGTTTTACAAATGCAGAACCAAAATGTCAGAGAAGTTGTGTAAATTTCCCACTGCCACAGAGCTAGAAAGTGCTAAGAACTGAACTCAAACTGATGTCAGCATTACTTTAATTTATATGCATTTTATATGGCTCTTTAAAGTAAATAACAATTTAATTTTTAGGATTTTATTTTATAAAAAAAGTTAAGGTTATATATATTTTGTACCTGCTGTTGTTATGTGCCATTGAATTGGATCCTACTCATAACAACTTCTCCTTGGGCTTCAGAGGAAGTATCACTACAGAAGTAGATTGACCAACCTTCTTTGCGAGGAGTGGCTGGTGGGTTGAACCACCAGCCTTCTGGTTAGCAGTCAAGTGCCATAGGCACTACGCTACCTAGACATTGATATTTATCCTGATTGATATTTAAATATATTTTAATGTTGTACCCATCTATAAAAATATTTTATAAATATCCAAAGTTTTCCTTTTTAGCCATATTCCAAAATAATTGACTGATTTTAATGAATTACTGTGAGGAAGAGGAACACAGTTGTTAGAAATTTATTAATCTGGTATACAATAAACATTTTTCCCTATTAATGTAAAAATGTATTTCATATGGTCTATGAGTATATTTAAGTGTATTTAAAATTCTGAGGGCACCTGAGATTTAAAAATATATTCCTTCCAACTTGTTGGTGTGGAAAGTACTTAGGCCATTAATGTGCAACTACAAATAAAGCAATGCAGGAGCAAAATTACTAGAAACATAATATTGAACTCCCAAGATAAAAGTTTCTAAATAATATCAGTGTTCAAATTGAAACTATTATTTAAAGGACAGAACCAAATAAGTTATCTGTTCAATGACTATCCTGTTAAAAAATGAAACAGAGTTTCTGTAAAATAAGAGTTTTATTGAGATTTAAAAATTACAAATTGAGAGCATAAACATTTATACTCAGTTTTGCAAAATTCTGTGCAGAGTTAGAAAAAGTATGAGGGTACATTTGATTGGATGATATTTAACATTTCTAAGACTCATTAACGAAGAATTTCTATTGGCTGGAATGTTAACCTTATCCTCAGTTTCCTGCATTCCAGAGCCCGTTTCTGCAAACATCTGTGTAATCAACCTTACATTGCAGAACAAATTATTGTTGTCTTGTGTCGTTACATATGCTACAAATCAGAAGAAGCAGGAGACTAGGACAAAATAGAGTCCAATTCAAATCTGTGTCAGCCATTTTAGTTGTGTCGAGTGTTTCAGTTTTAGAGAGCTCTTTCACAATTTAAAGACAGTATTTTTCCCTAGTATCTGAAATAAAGACAACAAACATTTGGTCAAGGGTGACTGCATCAATGTATTCCTTAAATGAGATTAGTTATATTTAAAAATACACGTGAATTAGTTTAAATGGATCTAAGATTAAAACAGGGTAAATATTACTAGGTAGTTGACCTTTTTTAAGACTGAACTAAATGAATTAGTTCTCAGAAAGATGGCAGACGTTGAGAAGATTTGCAATTTTCTCATTAAGGAGATAATTAGCCAAATAGGCATGCAATTACCCAATGATGAGGTGCTGAAAAAATTGATTCAATTTTATGAGTGAGAATTGAAATACTGTCATAGAAAGTTCCAGAGGGAACAAAGGAAGCACTCACCTTGGTCACAGATTTCAACTATTGTTAATGACAACTAAGAACATTTTACCTTTAAAAAGATACCTGCAGAGCCACACAATGGAAAAGATATGGAAAGGATTGATGCCTTCACATATTCTGGATATTTTAGGATGAACTGACTGAAGAGATAATGTAAGAAGTGAGAAAAATGATCAGTTTCTCCATCCTAAAATATTTCTTATGATCAAAAAAGCATTTTTTACTTTTTACTAACTAACCTCGTGCACTTTTTTTTTCCCTAGCCATTCTCAAGTATCACTTCTATCCTGACTGATTTTGCATTTAATAAAAAAGTAAGATTTATAAAGCTGACATATAATTTTGGAGAAATTTCTCTTTTGAAATAGGCTATATTGGTTAAGCCTCTATAGGACTGAATTCTGAAATAGCACTTCCTACTCCCTACAAATCTTTCAGTCTGTGCGTTTTGCTCCGCTTCATTTTCCTCCATTGAACTTATCACTATATGTCATTATATTATATACGTATTTGTTGATGGTCTATTGCTCCTTCCAAGATATAACCTCCATAGCTTCAGTTTGGGGGCACTGATTAAATTCCAACTATGACAACACTGTCAGGCATGTAATAAGTCCTAAACACCTAATTGTTGAATAAATAAATGTTTTTTCCCCTCATTAATACTAACAAGACTGATTTTAATCTAGGAAACAAAAATCAAACTTCCCTAAACTCCCCTCCCCCCTGCACACATACAAAAAAAACCTGGAATTTTACTAAAGGAGCAAGAGAGAAAAAACAAAGAGTTTAAATGTAAAGATACTATTTTTATTTATTTATTGAAAATAATCTTACTTGGTGCTTATTTGTGTTATCTATAATTGATATTTTGCTGACATCTTGTGCTATCACCACAACAAAGAAATGAGAGGTAAAAGGAAATACAGAAGGGAGAAGGATAAACCTCTATGTTTGATCTCTATTACATACTAGCACCATGCTGGCATGATTTAGAAATATCCCTCCCTGTCTTCATCTTCAGAGTAACCCACAAGAACAATTTTCAAAATGAGGACCTTGAAGCCTAACTTGCCCAATAATATATTTTTTTCTAAATGAGAAAGTCAGATTCAAAATGGAGTCTCATCAGTAAGCACCACACACTATTTACCTCTAGCATCTAAGTGCTTGAAAAACTAGGTACCACAGTTTGAATTGTCTGAATCGGAGTGCACCAAACACAGAAGAGTGAAATTAGAGGAAAGGTGCAGGGAAATTAGTTAAGAAAGAGCTACCTGGCAGAGGATGGCTAGGCAGTTGAGAGAGGCCATTGGAAACTTCCCTGGGACAGTCACTGACTGGCGGGTGAGGGCAGCCACATGAGATCCCTGTAAGCCAAGAAAGAAGACACCCTATATCAGCATACCAGTGACCACATCAGCATCCCAGAAAACAGCCCTAAGGATCTTCCTCCAGCACCTGATTTTATTGGTAATTTGGCTCTCCTAAATCCAAACAGGTGTGTGCAGCACTGCTGAGACTCAGGCAGAGAGCTCACTGTAGCACCAGGAGGGCAACCTTGCTCCCTCTCAGCAGGTCCCTGGGTGGGCTTAGCTCACCCTTGGTGACAATGTGATTATCTTTGTCACTGATATTGGGACCACAGCTTGCTAGAGGGTACTCCCTCGACTCCAACACTGCTGAAATCATGTGCATCTTTGGTGCTGTAGGTGGGTGGTCTGGTGAGATTACGCCAGTGCCGCAGGCAAATGGGGTGGGAAGAGAGAAAGAGGAGGCCGCGGATGAGTGTGGTCATGGGAATATGCCTTGGATTAGCTTTTTGACACCAAGCAGTCTCGGAGGCGGGGTCTTTGAGTATGCTTAAGCCTGGAGGAAACTTTCCTGAGATTGAGCTGTGGTCTTGTGAATAGCTGTGTCATTGGTGATAGCCTGAGCAAAGCCCTAGAAAATGACCCTACCAACACCAAGCTGTCCTTCTTCTGTTCCCACCTTCTCTGCCAATAACTTCACTCATTTAATAGAAGAAACTGTATTCATCCAATTATCATAAAACCTCCTGCTTTGAACTCTAAACCCTCTTTACAATAAACAGAAACACATATCCACATTCCACACAGTGATTCCACCAAAACAAAGAAAACAGCAGAGTGACCCAACATAAATCAATAATAAAATAAAAGAAAACAGCAGAGTGACCCAACATGAATCAATAATAAAATAAAATACACCAGCTTCACCTTTTCAAAATATTAAACCATAACACCAAGATAAAACAAATCAACACATAACCAGCAGCTAGAGACAACCTAAAGAGATAACACTCTACCAGATTCCAAGTGCTTAAGAAGACATTCTGCTCTCCAGTAA
>NW_006922502.1:93039-94163 GCF_000298275.1 Orycteropus afer afer | reverse complement strand
TTGGAATTCCAGAACAGGAAGAGAAAAATAAAACCACTGAGAAAATTGTCCAAGATTTGCTGGAGGAGAACTTCCCTGATATGATGAAAGAAGAGAATATATCCATCCAGGAAGTCCAACAAACCCCAAACAGGATAGACCCCAAAAGAAAATCACCAAAACATATCCTCATCAAACTCACCAAAACCAAGCACAAAGACAGAATCCTGAAAGCAGCACAGGAAAAACAATAAGTTACCTACAAAGGACAGCCAGTAAGAATAAGCTCTGATTTCTCAGCAGAGACCATTCAAGTTAGAAGGCAATGGCATGGTATATATAAATCCCTGAAAGAGAAAAATTTTCAACCAAGAATTATATACCCGGAAAAACTGTTCCTCAAATATGGTGGTGAAATTAGGAGATTTCCAGATACTGGAAACTCAGGGAATTTGTTAAAATCAGAACAACCTTACACGAGACACTAAAGGGAGTCTTTTGAACAGAGAACCAAAAATACCAAATAACAACCGGCCATTAACACACAAGATGGCATAACCCAGAAACCAGAGCTATGGACATATCCAAAGTAAAATGAGCTTACAAGATTGTAAACAGGGACCCAGAAACATCAATTGGCAAGTGAGGACAACTATAAACAAAAAGAGGGAAAAGACTGTGTAGCTATAGAACTTCTAAATGGTGAGGAAGTTAAAAGAGTTGCAAGATAGAATGCACTGTTCTAAACTCGGAGAGAAAATTATAAATCATAGGGTAACCTCAAAGAAAAATGATAAACCTTCATACCACAGTAAAAAAGAGGACAAGCACAAATGCTCAGCAAATACTAAAGCAACAGCAACAAAGGAAATGATAACATGATTCATAAACATAATGAGCACAGCAGAGAAAATAATATGGAACAAAGAAACCAGGGATACCATGAAAGAAAACATACCAAAATGACAGCAACCAATTCATGCTTGTCAATAATTACACTGAATGTTATTGTATTAAATGCACCACTCAAGAGAGGGGGATTTGCAGACTGGATAAGAAAACAAAACCCATCAATATGCTGCCTACAAGAGACACACCTTAGAGATAAAGACAAAAATAGACTAAAAATCAAAGGTTGGAAAAAG
>NW_006922502.1:86904-90254 GCF_000298275.1 Orycteropus afer afer | reverse complement strand
TCACAAAAGGACAAATATTGTATTAGTCCTTTATTGTAAAAGTCAAGGAAACATTTATCTATAGAAGGACATTTTCTTTGTTGGTTACCAGAGATGGGAGGATAGGGTAGGGAATACTAGTAGATAGATAGAGATAAGGTTTGATTTGGGTGAAGAGAAGGGCAAGGTACCCAATGTGAATGATCATTATAGTGGCATTGAGGAAGAGAAAGACAGAGTGGTACGTGAGAAGTATAGACAACAAAGATGAACCCTTTTGCACATATAATGTGGCGTTGTCAGTGATGGCAAACACGGGTATATGGGTGGATGGAGGGGTGGAGAGGCTGAACTATTAGGTATGTCTATGAAGTGGGGAGTGTACCCAAGAACAGTTTTAGTGTTGGCAAACAATTGTCCTATAACTATGTTTATGATCTGAATTCCCAGGTATATAGTGGTGCTGAAAAGGGGCAAGGTTATAGTCACTCCTTGGTCACAGCCATCTACCCAGTGGGACCAAATAGTTGAACCTGTGGGCTTGGGACCATAGTCGCAGAGGACATCAAGCTCGATTGGCATAACCTACTACACAAAACATTGTTCCACCTCCTACTGTGGTGAGTAGCGACTGGGATCTTAAAAGCTTGCAAACTGCCATCTAGATGCAATGATGGATCTTTCCCCATCCAGAGCAAAGAAGAATGAAGAAAACCCAAAAATCATGGGAACGATTGGTCCTACCAAAGGATACACCATCCAACCTACAGCCTATACGAATATGAGACCTGAAGAACTAGATGGTGTCTGGTTACCACTGTCAACCACTTGGAAGAAGATCTATGTAGGAGATCCTGGATAGACAGGGAGCACAATGTAGAACAAAACTCAAAATCATTTGGAGAAAAAAAAAAAAAAAGAAAAAAGGGGGGGGGGCTAGATTTGCTGGCTTGATAGAGCCTGGTGGAACCACTGAGACTATGGCCCCTAGCTGCCCTTCAGATCTGGAATTGAACACATGCCTGTGGCCTCCAGCCAAACAATAGACAGACATAAGAGTTGAATATTTACCTGAGGTAGATACACTCCTCGGAGAGAATAAGCTTGGGAGAAAGAAGGGATGGTTATGCACAGGGAGACAGCTCAGGGGGCAGGAGTGCATGGAGGAAGGGACACAGGGAAGAGGTAACTATCAGGAGGAAGTAGTAGGGGAGATGTTGCAATGTGTTAAATTTGGTCAATGTCATGAGACAAAGTGTATGTGAACTGTTGTATGGAAAGTGTATTTGCTCTGTAAATTTTCACCCAAATCACAATTTAAAAAAAAAAAAAAATTGGGGGGAGGTAAAAAAAAAAAAAAATGAGAAAGTCAGAAGTAACAAGAGACTCGGATGAATCAAAATGCAGATTATTTCCAGTAACTCAAATTCAATTTGGACAATTCTTGTACATTAGAAGCCTATTTTTTTGGGGAAATCAGTAAATGGAAAAATACAACATAAAATTTGTATCATAGAAATTATTAGTAAGAAGGAAAGAAACTTCTTTCCTTACATTTGACAACAGAAAGCTGTAACTAAACTTTTTTTTTTTTCTTTCTTTCTTTTCTGTTCTTTTTGTCTCCTCCTTTTCCAAGTTTAGGCATACCATCATGGGTATCTGGAATTGTAGATTTAAGAGAGCTAGAAAAGGGAAAACATTGGCCATAGCTTTTCAGATGCTCTTGGTGTTATTTTAAGTAACCATGTGGAACTGAGAATTGTTCACTTTAGCTATTGCATGCCTTTTTCCTAAACAGCAGTTTATCTCCTCCCGTTCTCGCACTTGACCTTAGCTCCTAAATCTTCTTTCCCAAACTGCAGGATCTAATCCAAATGGCCAAAATAATGTATGTTAATGTACAAAAATAGTTCTTTTTTCAGGAACAATCTTTGATTAAACAGTCATTTCTGACATTATCTGTAATTTGACTACCTACCTACCCCTTTCTAGGGTTATAAAAATTATAAAAATTCTGCCTAGTATGTCCAAGGTAGGATGCTCTTTCATGAATTTCTCAGACTTAGCACTTTAAAAAAGGCTTATGCTAACAATGCTCTTGTAGATTTTCTTATAGAATACATTTCTAATGGATGTGTGCTGATAAGACAGCTCTTCCTAGAGAGTGAAATATGGTCTTCAAGTTTGTCCTGACTGGATTAGAGATGTAACCCAGGATATTGACTTCCTTGAATACTCCAGCCAAGAGGGATCTAGGAGCTAGACAGACTCCCAGCAGTCGGTGCGAATGATGAGCAACACCTGATCTACTGTGATGTGCAGAACATTCCCTAGCGTGGGATATATACCTGTGTCAGCAGCCAGCTTCATAGTTTCCCACTGCCCACCAGTGGACAATATCCCCATGGAGTTGATGGATGGTTTCTTCAAGCAAATGTTGGATGAGCATCTGTTTTGCAAGGGAAATAGTAGCCAGTCCAGAGTTGGGACCCAGGAAGGCTGTGCAGGGACTCTAGTCAGATAAAGCTCTAGCTTGTTCACCTGAATGAATGATTTCACATTTATTTCTGTCTCTTGGTCTCTAATGCTCTTTTAGTGGCATCCAATTTAGCTGCCCAGTGAGGACTCTAACAATGCATACTTGCTCTGGAACTTACAAGTTTGCCAGTCCTTTGAGTAGTCGAATCTGATTGCCATCTGTTCTTAAAATCACCAGAACTTTTAACACTTCATCTAACAGTGAAATAAAATAGATAGATAGATAGATAGATAAGTTGTTAGATTATTTAAATAGAAATTCAAAAATGTAAACTTTAATATGATTTTAAAATTATCTATTTATTAACCCATTTTTTTGTTAATAGTGTGTTTGAAGCATAATAGCTGATGTACAGCTAATTTCCAAAATGAGAATATAATTCATATTCCCACTTCATCATTCTGACACCAGCCACCATGTAACATTTTCTCTTTCTGACAATAACAGTGACAACCTAGAGTTGGACCTCTAAGTAGGCAAATGCCAGCCTCCCAGCTGGTTCTCTGTAACCATACTGGTTTCAATAATTCTGTACAATGACCCACAGAATTCACAAAAAAATTATTACCTCACGTATGGCTACTTATTTTTTCTACTCAGAAAGAATACAAATGCAGAAAGCATCAGGCAAAGTCTGGTTCTCCATTGTCCCAAGGGACATGCCACTCTCCTGATCATAGATATTGTCACCAATCTAGGAGGCCCCAAAAAGTGAGTTTCAAGGTCCCAGATCCCCTAGTCCTTGGAGTTTCAATGACTATACATGTCAGCATTAGGATCCCCTTCCTAAAGTTAGTTCTCTAGGTGTAGAGCCTGTGTAGTACCTATTTGC
>NW_006922502.1:79515-82914 GCF_000298275.1 Orycteropus afer afer | reverse complement strand
CAAATATCTTACCCACTATGCTACCAGAAGTCCTTGTTCTAGATAGATAATTGATAGATAAATGGATGATAAAACTTATTGCCATCAAGTCCGATGCAATTCATAGCCACTCCTCCTTGGGTTTCTGAAGCAGTGTCCCTACAAAAGTAGATTGTTCAACTTTCTTTCTGAGGAGTAGCTGGTGGATTTGAACCACTAGCCTTCTGGTTAGCAGGCAAGTGCCATAGGCACTACACCACCAGAGCTCCCAGATGGATGATAGTGATGTAAATACATAAGTTGAAAGAGGGAGAGATCCTCAGAGAGATTTTCAATAGATATTCTTATGCCACAGGTTGATCTTTCTATTTTCTGGAACTTAAGTTCAGTCACTTGAGAACCTGTCTCATTCCACAAATCAACACAAATCATCTGACATGTTTCACCATTTGTAATGAAGTCTGTGGGCCAGGTTTTTCCCTTTAACGTACAATATTCCATATGTATAACTGATTATATTGGCCACTCTCTTACACCATGATCTAATCTGAAGAGAAAGAAAGTGGGGAAAAAAAAAAAGAATTGAGATTAAAAGGAGTTCCAACTATCCCTCTGGCAACAGAGGACACTATACCAGTGGAGAGAAAAGGAAGTCTTATCTCAGAAGTTCTATTTCTAAAAGAAGAGATTGTATTTTGCTGGCAATTACTCTTGTTGTGTATCTATTGGGAAGTAGAATATGTGATATAGGGTGCAGGCAAGGAGGGAAAGACAACGATATAAATGAAAATCATCAACCAAATATGCAAGCATCAAGTAATTAAATTGAGGCTTACATAGTAATAGCTGTTTACTTTCAGTAGTAACACAATGTATAGTAGACCAGAGATGGCATAATGTTTTAACTAAAAGAAATAACTTACGGTAAAAATTTAGGCACTTTGACTTCTTGGTGCCATAGAGATTGTCAGTAAGTGGGCTTCTTCACTGCAATTGTCCAATTATGTGATCTAAAGGTTGTCTTTTCTGCCCTATATTTCATTCTTGGGTCACTCTTTTTTTGTGTGATGGTTTTGGGACCATTTGTGTCTTTTATTGATATAGGTGTGTTGGTTTTATTTGAAATGTCAGGGTTTTTCTCTTTTTTTTTTTTCCATTTTTGTAACTTAAGACTTGCTTGTATAAAGAATCTGGCAACTATTATCTATTTGAACATGATTATTAAAATGTGAGCATGTGTGTGGTAAAATAAACTCTCTCCCTTACTAGTCCATGGCACATAGAAGGTGTGGTGTAGCTTAATATTTTAAAAGATGAGCCAGCTCTCCATTTCAACTGTAAGGTATGTAAGGTATGCTATTTCACATCTTAAAATGGTTTTTATATGATTATAGTGTCAATGTGATTAAGCATTTAAGCCTTGGACAGTCTCAAAGATGATCACAGAGGAATTATTACTCCTTTAGATCAAGTAAAAATCTTTGATAATATAATCACCAATGCTATTTACAATTAGTCTGCATGACAGTCTAGAGCTTATGAGAGATGGAAACCATGACTCTTCATTATTTTAAAGGTTGAGAATTAATGCGTATACATTTAAGTACTGGTTGTGATATATAAAAGCCAATATACACTCCATAGCAAAATCAACATTATTTTTAGAATGTGCATCATTTTGCACCATCGTAATCTTTGATTTCCTTTGTTAAGCAAGAGAAGCTGAAATTCACATTAGTTGAAAAAGTTATCCAAATTCAGAGGCCATGTTTTTAAATTCTGAAAGAAAGTAGGCCGAGAAGTAAGACAAGCATAAGCAAGGAAGTATCTTACTAAAATCTGAAAAATAACTTTCTATTTTATCAGGCTGCCAGTACTCATTGCTTTGAATGCTTCCCAACTGTGGCTATGAAAAGCAAAGAAAGATTTGTAAAGAATCAGTTATGTAAATCATTATTTACTTAAAACCATTTGACTATCCCCAAATAAAATGTTAAGGAATAACTTGAACCAATTACACGAGTGACAGATACAATTAATATATACTTTGTTGTTGTGTTGTTGTTGTTATGTGCTGTTGAGTTGGACCCAACTCATAGCAACCTCTCCCTGGATTTCTGAGGCAGTATCACTACAGAAGTAGATTGCCCAAGCTTCCTTCCGAGGAGTGGCTGATGGGTTTGAACTGCCGGCCTTCTGACTAGCAGTCAAGTGCCTTAGCCTTTATGATGAAAAAACACACCCAGAGAATTCAGCCCAAATTTGTTATTTTTTCCTATTATGAAAATTTTCTCTTAGCTTATTAAACTTCATTGTAAATTACCTTAAGTATTGTAGGGAACAATGAAGAATCACAGCAATATTGATGTATGTTCTTCATACAGTTCAGCTTCTTGGTTTATTTGCTCAGCACACAGATTGAATAAGTATGGTGAAAGGATGCAACCCTGATATACACCCTTCCTGATTTTAAACCATGCGGTATCCCCTTGTTCTCTTCAAACAATAGTCTTGTGATCTTTGTACAGGTTTCTCATGAGCACAATTACGTGTTCTGAAATTCCTACGCTTCTCAATGTTATCCATAATTTGTTATGATCCACACAATCAAATGCTTTTGCATAGTCATTAAAGACAAGTAAACATCTCTCTGGTATTCTTTGCTTGTAAAAACCATATCATTCAGCTCTAGTTTTTCCTTGATGGCAGACCATTGTTGAAAGGAATAAAGGAATGTTTTGAACATAATTTAAAATGGTTATTTACCACCCTCCAACGTCTCTATTACACTTCTACTGAAGTACAAGGGGATTTCCTTTAATCTTCACTGTGAACACCTGGTTCCTTGGACTTCTGAAGGTTAAACTCACAAAAATGGTGGCTCTATTAAGGGTGGTCTTCCAGGAGTTTTGATATCTCAAGTTTGTCCAGGATCAGTCTCTAGCAATTACTCAATTCCTCTTTAAATAATTCTACCTGATTTTGTGTCCCTGTTTTGTCCTCCTCATAAGCCAATTTTCTCTATCCAACTATATCTCCAAATTGGAAACAGTGGTTTGGCCTATAACTGCAATTTTCTGATACATCTAAGAATATCTATTGATTTTAAAATTTTAATATATTTTCACGTGTGAGGATAGGAATTATAACTTCTAAGGATTTTAATTTGTTGTTATGTGCCATCGAGTCAAAACTGACTCATAGTGACCCCTCCTTGGGTTTCCGAGGCAGTATCACTACGTGCGTTGGATTGGGTTCTCTAGAGAAACACAAAAACCAGCAAAGTGTATATATATATTTATGGAGAGAGAAAGAGAGAGAGAGAGAGATTTATCTTAGGTAAATGGCTCACAAGCGTGTAGAAGCCGACAAGTTCAAGCTGAAAAGTTCGTCTCTGGAGGGGGATGGGGCCCAGAGCCG
>NW_006922502.1:54808-72733 GCF_000298275.1 Orycteropus afer afer | reverse complement strand
CACTATGAGTCGGGTTTGACTCAACGGCACATAACAACAACAACAACAAAGGATTTTAAATGTTGGACTGAAAAATGGAAATAACTTCATGCAATCTTTAAACTCTTCAAGTATTCTGTCTAATTTTTATAATTTCTTTTCCATAAAGTATATCCAAACATTTGTCAATGAACAAATTACTACAAATTCAGTTTCAGAGTTCCTCACCTTTGATTTTTGTATAAATCCTCGTTCTTGTAAAAGTAAAAACAAAAATAAACAAACAAACAAAATGGTTTATTTATCTTCCTTTGATATGTTAATATCAATTATGTGTCTAAATAGATTGGCATTATTTTGCATATGCTTTTCATCACAAAATAATTAATTTCTACCATAAGTTTGGTTATTGACTGGATCTTCTTTTCTTCTTGAAAATTTTGACTGTTGGATAATTTCAACTTGAACTTATTGTTAGGTTGTTTTTTATTGTTTTATGAGCCACACACCAACTTATTTCAAAACGGCCTTCAGCCAAGATGAAAATCAATGAAACTCACTTTCTTAAAGTTTTTAAGATTTATTAGTTCTTGAGATACCATCTTAAGTCCCTTTCTTGTGTGTGTTGAATTATAACTGGAAGACTCACTTCTGAGAATATTTTATATTATCTACTTTGAAATAATAGCTCCTAACTTCTAAATTCAATTTAATTTTACTTTCTGGAATAAAAATTCCAGTAGAAATGTGAAAACAAGAGTAAGTACTGTCAATGAGAGTAGAATCATATTTCATCTGTAAGTAAGTCATACTTGACTTGTTAATAAATCCAGGCACCAACATTTCCTAAGTGATAGACACTGAGCAGCTTCTACTTCATTTTTCTTCTAAGTGTCTGGCTCCTTAATCTAAAATGGGAATCATAGTAAAAGATAACTCATAATATCCTTATGGGGTTTCAATTACATAATTTAGTTGAAAGCTTGGCACATAATAATTAATTAAAAATGGTAGCTATTGCATTATTATGGAGTGTCTGGATAATTCAAATGGTTAATTTACTAGACTGCTAACCAAAAGGTTGGAGGTTCAGGTCCCCCCAGAGATGCCCTAAAAGAAAGTCCTACAAATTTAATTATGAAAAATAAGCCATTGAAAACCCCTTGGGGCATGTTTCTACTTTAACACATATAGGATTGCCTTCAGTCAGTTTCAACTCGACTGAATTAGTATTATTATATTGTTGTTATTAAATTATTATTATGTAATTGTTATTATGAGGACCTCTGGTGGTGTAGTGCCTAAGGCATTTGACTGCTAACCAGAAGGCTGGCATTTCAAACCCACCAGTCAGTCCTTGAAAGGAAGGTTGGGCAATCTACTTCCATGATACCACCTCGGAAACCCAAGGAGGGGTCACTATGAGTTGTACCCCACTCAACAGCAATGAGTTTGGTTTTTGGTTTTTAATTGTTATTAGGAATAACAAATTATGGATAACATTGAGAAGAATGGGAATTTCAGAATACTTAATTGTGCTCATGAGAAGCCTGTACATAGACCAGGAAGCTGTCATTTGAACAGAACAAGGGGACACTGCATGGTATACAATCAAGAAGGGAGTGTGTCAGGGTTGTATCCCTTCACCATATTTATTCAAACTGTATGCTGAGTAAATAATCCAAGAAGCTGGACTATAGGAAGAAGAATGTGCCATCAGGATTGGAGGAAGAATCATTAAAAACTGGTAATATGCTGACAACACAACTTTGCTTGCTGAAATTGAGGATGATTTGAAGCACTTACTGATGAAGATTGAAGAGTACAGTCTGAAGTATGGATTACACCTCAATATAAAGAAAACAAAAATCCTCACAACTGTACCAACAAGCTGCATTATGATAAATGGAGAAAAGATTGAAGTCGTCAAAGACTTCATATTACTTGGTTCTGCAATCAACACCAATGGAAGTAGCAGTCAAGATATCAGATGATGTACAGCACTGAGCAAATTGACTGCAAAAAACCTCTTTCAAGTGCTGAAGAGCAAAAATTTCTCCTTGAGAACTAAGTTGCACCTGACACAAGCCATGGCATTTTCAGTCACCTCATATGCATTTGAGAGCTGGACAATGAATAAGGAAGACTATATAAGAGTCGATCCTTTTGAGTTGTGGTGCTGGCAAAGAATGGTGAAAATATCATGGACTGCTAAAAAAACTAACAAATCTGTCCTGTAAGAAATGCAGCTGGAATATTCCTCGAAAGTGAGAATGGCCAGGCTTTATCTCACCTACTTTGGTCATGTTGTAAGAAGGGACAACTCCCTGGAGAAGGATATCATGCTTAATAAGGTGGAGGGTCAATGAATGAGGTGGAGGGTTAACAAGGTGGATTGACAGAGTGGCTACAATGATGCACTCAGGTATATCAAGGATCGTGGAGCTGGCACAGGACTGGGCAGTGTTTCGTTCTGCTGTACATAGGGTTACTATGAATCAGAGATGACTTGATGGTACCTAACAACAACAATATTATGTAACTGTTTGAATAATTTTGCTTGCAAGGGTCACCACAAGGCTGGTACCTATGAGACAGAGGTTAATGATGTCCCAAATGTCCAACTTTTCCAAACTGCCATGCCACTCCATCATCTCTGCCATCAACTCCTCCTCCTCCCCTCGATAATCTCCCTCCCATTTTAGGATTACATAGTTCATTTTATCATCTCACAGAACTCAGAAACTCCCAAGGAAATGCTCATGTGGTGGTAGCAGAGACTGGGAGTCTTGCAGGCTGCCACGTCCCAGGTCTGTGTGTAAGCTTGGAGGATTCTCCCACTCACATGGTGGCAGGGGTTGGTGAATCCAAATTGTCAGGTCAGATGACAGCTACTGTCTCAATTCTGATGAGATGATGATGAACCAAATACAGAACTGGAACGAGAAAGAACAAACTTTCCTAGAACATTCTGTATATACCTTCACAGAAGCTAAGTGTGGTGACTTGAGTGACACCCTCCAGCAAGGCAAGACTCAAGATGCATCCCACCATAGACAGGCATAAACACACACACACACACACACAAAAAAAAAAAAACCTCACTGCTATCGAGTCAGTTCTGACTCATAACGACCCCTCCTTGGGTTTCTGAGGTGGTATCTCTAGGGAAATAGATTGTTCAGTCTTCCTTCTGAGGAGTGGATGGTGGCATAGGTATCAGTATTTATAATACATCCCAAAATGGAGGACGATGGCTAGAAGGGGAGTATTAAGTAATTCACTGTGCTGCAGTAACCAGTATTAACTTTCTCTTCATTGAATTCACTTATTCATTTATTTTATTAGGAAAACATTTGTTGAACACATAGATTCAAGTCACTGTTCTAAGCACGGTCCCTGATACAGCAGCACACACAGAATCCATGGCCTTATAACACCTATATTCAAGTGAATACTGAATCTAGGTCTTTCTTCAAAGCCATTTTTCTTTCGATATCCCACATTTCTTTAATCAGTAAGTCAAATAACTCCAGTTTCACCCTCAAACATCAAATGCAACCAAAGAACTTCATCCAGTGTATTGGTAACATAAAATGTCACGTGGCAATCAAAGAAAGGATGCGATTCCACAGTTAGCCAACAGTTTAGGATTTGGTGAGGAAAGATAATCCTTTTCTTATCCATGGAACTATCCAACTCAAGGAGGGGTCGCTATGAGTCGGGGCCGACTCGATGGCACATAACAACAACAACAACATCCAACTAGAAATTCTTAGTGTTTTCTAGGCAAACGAACTTTAATATTCAAAGAGAACAAGATTGTTTGCTTCATTTTCTGATGATGTAGAATACTAGCCATAGCTTTAATTTCACTCTGTGGTCTTGTTTTTGCAAAGGGAAAGTCATATCTTGTGTACTGGACTTGAAAAAGGAGACCTGGCTTCAAATATTAGAATTGCAACTAAATATCAAAGATCTCCCCTGGTCAAGTTATCTTCTAATCATAGAATTCTATTAATAGTATAGTTAAATAAACAAATTCAACCCCCTCATTTGCTGTGAGGACATTTTTAAAAATCTAATTTGGATAACAATAACAACAACAATTTGGATAAAATGACTCAAAAGGGGCAGTGACAGAGCTGGGATGAGATCTAGGAATGGAATACAAGCATGGAATCTAGGCCTGCTTTATGGCCCCTGATGCCAGTGTCTTACCTCTCGAATAAGCATATTAGTTTAAGTATCTCAGTGGCATAGTTTCCTGATGGTGCTACAACAAAAATTTATTTTCTCATAGTTCTAAAAGGTAAAAGTCTAAAACAGGCCATGTTCATTCCTTCATTCTAGGTAGTCAGGGGCATCTTTGGTTCCTTGTTATCCTCATCTGACATCTTCCCCCTCTCCCAATCTTTTCTGCCTATGTTTCTGAGCATTCCTTTAGTCTGTACTCTGTTTATAACTAAAAAGTGATTCAACTTAAAGTCCAATCTACTTGGAGTGAGCCAATTAACATAATAAAGGTAACCTTATTTCCAAATAGTATTACCTCCTCAGGTATAGGGATGAGGAGTCCCATACATATTTATGGAGCAAAAGCACAGTGGAATGCAGCACACTAGAGGACTTCCAACTCTAAAATATTTGATTGCTGCTATATTTGATATTTTATGTTCACAAAAATAAAAAATGACATTAAATTTTGTAAGATTTTATTATTTATACTGCAAATGTCTAGCATAAAACAATGTTGAAAATATTCTTGAATAAACCTTGTCTCAGCCAAAATTATTTTGGTTATATAGGACAATTAAAGAATGAGTAGGCCTTTGCTTACCTTTGAGAAACCAAAAATAAAAACAAACAAGTGTGTAATACAATAGAAACAAGTGATATTTAACTAAAGCCTAATTTTTAACTTAGTCAACTTAGTCAGTTTAAGGAAGCTCTGGTAGCATAGTGCCTAAGGCACTTGACTGCTAACCAGAAGCCTGGTTGTTCAAACACACCAGCAACTCCTTGGAAGGAAGTTTGGGCAATCTAGTGATACTACCTTGGGAACTCAAGGAGAGGTTGCTATGAGTCGGGTCTGACTCCATGGCACATTAACAACAACAAGAAGTCAACTTAACAAGTTGCAATTAAATTAGTTCATGTTGTTGTTGTTTGCCGTCAAGTCGGACCTGACTCATAGCGACCCTTCCTTGGGTTTCCGAGGCAGTATCACTATGGAAGTAGGATTTCCCAACCTTCCTTCCGAGGAGTGGCTGGTGGGTTTGAACCGCCAGCCTTCTGGTGAGCAGTCAAGTGCCTTAGGCACTATGCTACCAGAGCTCCCAATTAGTTTATAGGCAACAAAAATTTTATAGAAACTATCAATTTACAATACTGCTGATGTTAGAAATAGTTTAAAAAAAAAAAAATCTTCCGCTTCCTTGGTTATTCCACTCTAGATTTACATGAGACTGTCACTGACCAACTGAGCCTCTGGGACATGAGTTGAATATATCACATGTTGTAACACAGTGTCCTTTATGAAAAAAATCTGAGGCTGGAACCCACACCCAGAGCCTCCCCTCAGCAACACTGTCACATCTAGGTTCTTTTGTGTATGTTTGTGATGTTTATTTTCATATAAGAAATCAGTTTGTTATGGAACAGTGCTGAACAGAAATGTAAAAACTAACAACTGACATATTTTTTTTTAGCTACAGTTATTCTACCAATGCAAGTACAGCAAAAGACAACATGACCATATGATAAAAATTTTATTTGTAAAAACAGCATACTCAAACACTAGTCTATAAAAATTATCAGTTATAACAAAATTAAAAAAAAAAAAAACTTTTCTCTGATTTCGGTGAGACTCTATAAAGCAATTAAAAATATAACTAAAGCAAGACCTTTCAGGAAACGTTTATATTTGAGAAAGGATAAAAACACATCCTGGTGAGCAATGGAAAATTTCAGCATTTTCCAAAAGCAAATAATGTTGTTTGGAAGAAAAGGAAAGCATTGATTTTAGTTAATGAATGTTTTTCAGCTTTTTGCAACACAAGATTCTTAATACTGGAGATGTTTTCTTTAGAGCAACAAATGGATTGAACATTGCCTTGAAAATGTCATCTTCAAGTTGCTTTCTGTTGCCAGCCCTCTGTAAATGCAGTCTAGTGTCTGAGGCTGCCAAGGCTTGTTCCATTTTTCAAATTACAATCCATGCCCTCGAGTGGTGTAGTCAAAACATGACAGACATTGACTGGCCATACAGGCAAGGTAGTAGAGGTGATGGAACAAATACCAGTTTCACGGATCAATATTGCAGAGGGCTGATTTTCAGTCTCCCCTCCTTAACCACTTTTGGTGGAAGTGCTAATAAGCAGTGAAAGAGACAAAGCATGGGCTAAATCAAGGAAAAAGAAAACAACGGAGCCTGCTGTATTTTCTCTTGAATCATACAGAGTAGGTTGAATACCTAGTCTTACAGAGTCCTCTCAGTTTGGTTTGTTTCAGTGTTGCTTGCTATTTTATCTGTGTAAATAAGAATAAACTGAATGACTGTGGGCAATGCTTATAGGATTAGACTTCTGATTATGAAATTTATGAATAGTATGTTTTGTAATTTTTTAATAGGCTCATGGTCACTTGATAATTTGTTTCGATTTAGCCATTTGCTAGATGTTCAAGGAAATGTGTATAGACTAGGTACTGATATGCATTTTCTAGTTCTAAAGACAAAAACTTTTGTTCATTTACTCATTATGCATATATTTAGTTGTTTTCTTATTATGTTCTAATTTTAAAATATCTTTTCTCTATATATTCTGTAGATTTTGGTCAAGAAATGTGAAATATACTAATTATTATTTAGCTCAAGCTAACTACTTGAAATTTTTGTTTTTGTGGCTAGGTGCCCTTGAGTCAACTCTGACTCATAACAGCCCCTGTACATCACAATGAAACACTGCCCAGTCCTGTGCCATTTTGACAATCATGGCTATGTTGAGATCATTGTTGCCCCCACCATGTCAATCCATCTCATTGAGAACCTCTTTTTCACTGACCCTGTCCTTTACCAAGCATGACTTCATTCTCCTGATAACATGCCCAAAGTATGTAAGTTAAAATCTCACCATCTTCCTTTCTAAAGAGCCTTCTGGATGTACTTCCAAGAAAGATTTGTTTTCTTCTTTGGGCAGTCCTGGTATATTCAAATATTCTTTGACAACACCATTAATCAAATGCATCATTTCTCCTTTGGTCTTCCTTATTCATTTTCCAGCTTTTACATGTATATGAAGTGATTGAAAATACTATGGCTTGGATCAGGCACATCTTAGTTCTCAAAGTGACATATTTGCTTTTCAATAAATGAGCCTTTTGCAGCAGATTTGTCCATAGCAATATATCATTTGATTTATTGACTGCTGCTTCCATAGGCTTTGATTATGGAATCATGGAAAAGGAAATCCTCAATGACTTCAATCTTTTCTCTATTTATTATGATGTTGTTTATTGGTCTAAGTTGTGAGGATTTATGCTTATTTTAAGGCTGAAATGTAATCCATACTGAAGGCTGTAGTCTTTGATCTTCATCAGTAAGTGCTTCAAGTGCTTTTCACTTTCAACAAGAAAGGTTGTATCAAATCTGTATTATAGATTTAAATTAGAACTCCAAAAGTACAGTTTAAACACAATAGGAATAGTTAACATGTTGTACTTCTAACTGGAAAGTTGGATGTTTCCCTAGAAATGCATGGAAGAAAGGCCTGGAGACACCTTCTGAAATATCAATGATGAAAAACCCTGTGAAATGCAGTTCTACTCTGATACATATGGGGTCACCATGAGTCTGAATTAACTCAATGGCAACCTCCAGTACTAACAACTGCAAGACAAATGGGAAGATATTTCTTACACACACAGTCAAATATGACTGCTGATTGGTTGATGTGGTTCCCTTCCACGTGTTCATTCAGGAATTCAAGTTGCTAAAGGTTCTGCCTCTTTGAGCACATGGCTTCTAATCCCATCCAATATTCAGAAAAGAGAGAAAAAAGAAAATTTATCATACACAAGAAGTAACTAAGAACTTGGGATCCGGGGAAGGATATACATTAGCCTTTTCACATTTTACCAACAGCCAGTAATAAAAACACAAGAAGTTGAAAAACAAGGTCCACTTATATGTCCAGAAGGAAAAGAAAACACCACAGTGAGAAACTAGCTGTCTCTTGGGCAAAGAATATGCACAAGGAATGTCGTGGCTTGCTATGAAAATCTGAGATTTGGTGAAGGATACTTCAGTTAGAGGAGTTGCATGCCAAAAAGACAGTGCTGTAACTGAAAGAATCAATTCGGATAGTAGACGTAACTAGGCTTCAAATAATCATTTTACTCTATGCTATGTTAAGAACAAACCTAGACACTATATTCAGGAATTTGCCAGTCTGTTTAGCATACTCTAGCTTCCCCTTGAAAGTGCACTCTGTCCCATAAGTGAAAAGGTATTTTCTGAACAATGAAGGTGAGTTTATAGTAACTGGAGTTAAACTAATGGAAAGCATTGAATTGATCAGCAGGAAACTCAAGAAAGGTTAAAATAACCTCCATTTCTATGCTGCTGTACAGTAGTGAATAATGTTAATTGAATTCCCCTTGTGGGATTCTAAGAGATTTTTTTCCACAGGATCCTGTGCTGTATAAAAAGGAAACAATGGCTTGTGGTAAAGTTAATTCAAGCTGAGATACATTAACTGCACCACATTATCAGCCTCTAAGAGTGCTATTAACACATATCACCCACTGTGTATATTTGTGAATTAGGAGGTTTCCTTGTTAATGGAAATGAGACACTTTCCTTGAAAATGCCAAGCACTGTGGATGTTGACACCATTTTCAACAGCACAAAAAAAGAAGAATATCTTTGTCCCATATATGATGTGACTTCTCTCTCTTTTTTTGATATGACACTGTCTTTACTCCTTGGAAATCCAAGGAGGGGTTACTTTGAGTCAGAATCGAATCAACTGCAATGAGTATGGTTTTGTTTTTACTACTACCGTGTTTTCTTTGGGCTTTTTTTTTTTTTTTTACTAAGTTGTTTGCTTGCTTGCTTGCTTTTTTTTATTTTCCTTTCTTTCTTTTTGGTTGTGGTGGTGCATGTCATTTTGATAGAAGTCACATCATAAAATATTTGAATTCAAAAGTACTAAAACCAATTCACATTTTCTAAAATACCAAAAACTCTAAACCAAATTCAAAGCCCTCAAGTTAGTCCCAACTCATAGCGACTCCTCCTTGGGTTTCTGAGGCATTATCTCTACAGAAGCAGATTACCCAATATTCCTTCCAAGGAGTGGCTGGTGGATTTGAATGGCCAGACCTCTGGTTAACAGTCAAATGCCTTAGGCACTACACCACCAGAGCTCTTAAGTAACAGCTGCTTATTCCATACCAGAAATGTGGGAGATGAGGAATCAGGTAATTCAAGTTCAAGTGCTGACTTTAGCTCTGCCAATACATGAGCGACTTTGATAGTAGGAAAGGAAAGGGAAACATTTATTGAAAGCCTGTAATATGACAGTATGTGAGCTTAGTGCATTACTCATATTCTTTCTTTTGAATCCCTTTTCAACTTGTGACCTATATATTATTTTACTTCCTGCTTTATGGTTGAGGAATTTCTGGCTCAAAAATGAAAACCACTTAAATGATCGATAAAATAAGAGTGTTATGGACTAAATGAATTTTGTGTACTTTCCGATATGGAAAATTCACACAGGCATGCAATTACTCTTCTACCCCCTCCTTCACACACATACAGAGACAGAATTAATATTTCTTAATATTTTCACTAAGAAATATCAAGGAAAAAAACTGTTGAATAAGTTCATTTTCTTTTTCTTTTTTACTATAGTGACATTAAAAATTTCAGTTTTTTTTGTTTGTTTGTTTAATTAATCCCCTACTTATAAACTCAGGCTATTCATCAATGTTATTCTAACAAATATTCCTTACACTTGATCAGATACCATAAACATAGCACTTAGAAGGCATAATTCAAAGCTATGTTACTGACATTTTCACACTACATTTGCTTCGTTCCGAAAGTGGACCAAAGGTTTGGATAAAAATATTATTCCTCACCAATTATGTGGAAACAAATGACAATAAAATTACATGATTAAAAATGAATTTTGTTTATAATTTTCCATGCATGAAATCTACTTATTTCCTGTCTGGCTTGTAAATAGGCTCTGAAGTACTCTCCCAAATATGTAACAACTTTCACTGGTGGATTTCTCCTAAAATTGCAATTATGTGTGGAAAAATTAGATTGTATAACTCTAAGCTAGAAATGAAGGAGAAGCAACATTAAATAAACTCAGAAAATATGTTTTCAACTGGGCAAACTCAGTAACTCTCGTGATAAGAGTAATAAAAATAATAGGTTAGGCATTTGGCTGCTAACCAGAAGGCTGGCAGTTCATTCAAACCCACCCGTCATTCCTCGGAAGGTTGGGCAATCTACTTCCATAGTGATACCACCTCGGTAACCTAGGGAGGGGTTGCTATGAGTCATGTCCAATTCGACAGCAATGTGTTTGGTTTATTTTGGTTGGATACATAGATAAACACTCAAGCTGAATAGACATGGAAGGCAAATAGGACTATACCAATAGATACATATAAGCTTGGTAAAGGGTATTTCTACATAATGTATTTTATGTACTGCACTTACATGCATGACTATAGTATAACACACAGAGGACAAAGTTATGAAAACTTCCTAGCTATAACCAAACACCTTGAGGGAATGAATCACTGGGTTTGGGGGCTCAAGGCTAATCTCAGGGACATCAAGGTCAATTGGCATACCATAGCCCATGAAGACAAAGGTCTGCATCCAATTTTGGTGAGTAGCAATCAGGGTCTTAAAAGCTTGTGAGAAGCTATCTGTTGTTGTTGTTAGGTGCCATCAAGTATGCTCCAACTCACAGGACACCTTGTACAACCGAACCAAATACTGCCTGGTCTTGTGCCAGCTCCATAATCCTTCCTATACCGAATCCAATTGTGGCAGCCACAGGGTCAGGGCCTTCCATTTTTTTTTTTTTTTTGCTGAACCTCCACTTTACCAAGCATGATATTCTCTTCCAGGAAATGGTCCTTTCTGAAAACGTGACCAAAGTAGGTGGAATGAAGTCTGGCCATTCTTTTTTCCAAGGAGCAATCTGGGGGCACTTCATCCAGGAAAGGTTGTGTTAGTTCTTCTGGCAGTCCATGGTACTGAAAGTATTCTTTGCCAACACAACAACTCAAAAGCATCAACTCTTCTTTGATCTTCCTTATTCTTTATCCACTTTTCACATGTATATGAAGTGATTGAAACAATCGTGCCCTGGATTAGGCACACCTTAGTCTTCATAGAGACATCTTTGTTCTTCAGCACGTTAATTTTTGTTCTCAATAATTTGTTATGATCCACGCAGTCAAATGAGTTTCCTTAGTCAATAAAACAAAAATACACATCTTTCTGGTATTCTTTCCTTTCAGCCTAGATCCCTCTGACATCAGCAATGATATCCCTCATTCCACACCATCTTCTGGCTGCTAATGACTAGAAAGGAAAATAGTGAATAAAGAGGTAAACAGCTGTTCTGAGGGCATGGCCATTTTGAATATTTGTAAGCGTCATTCCGATCCCTGGCAGTGACCTAGGAATACGCTCCACTTACTGATGAAGACTGAACATTACAGTATGTAGTATGGATTGCAGCTCAATATAAAGAAAACAAAAGTCCTCACAATGGGACCAATAAGCAGCATCATGATAAATGGAGAAAAGATTGAAAGTTGTCAAAGACTTCATATTACTTGGTTCTACAATTGTGGTCGTTTCTTCTGTTTGTTAAGGCCATCCCATTTATGGTACATTCCTGTCAGAGAGGCACTAGGTAACCAGAAGAGAATTTGGTACCAAGAGAGTGGGGAGCTGCTCTGACAGATACCTAAAATGTGGAAACAAGAGTGAAGTGTGTCCTTGACTCAAGACCCTGGCAGAGAGACCCAGGCATATGGCGTGAGAGACGGTAGGAGCAAAGCCAAGAGACTGGCAGAGAGATACCGGCAGAGAGACCAGCATGAGAGATGGCAATAACATTACCAAAATAGGAAAGACTAAGTCTGGCCATTTTCACTTCAAAGAAGTATTCTGCCTACACTTCCTCCAGGACAGATTTGTTTTTCCTTTTGCCTATCCACAGTATTTTCAGTATTTTTCACCAACATCAAAGATCAATTCAAAGTAATCAAGTCTTCTTCAGTATTCATTATTTATTGTCCAGTTTACACATGTATGTGAGGTGACTGAAAATATCATGACTTTTCTCAGGCACACCTTACCTTTCAAAGTGACATCTTTGCTCTTCAACGCTTTTAAGAGGTCTTTTGAAAAAGATTTGCCCAGTGATATGACATATGGTTTCTTGACTGCTGCTTTCATGGGTGTTCATTGCGGACCCACGTAATATGAAACATTTGGCAACTTCATTTTTTCTCCATTTACCATGATGTTGCTTATTGGTTCAGTTGTGAGGATTTTCTTTTTCTTTATATTAAGGTGTAATCCATATTGCAGACTGTAGTCTTCAGTGTTCAGCAATAAGTGCTTCAAGTAATCCTTCAGCAACCAAAGTTGTGTTGTCTGCATATCACAGGTTGTTAATGACTCTTCTTGCAATCTTGATGCCACACTCTTCTTCATATTCTTCTTTATATATTCCTGCTTCTCAGATTATTTGCTCAGCACCCAGACTGAATAATTGTGATGAGAGGATGCAACCATGACACATACCCTTCCTGATTTTTAAGCCATGCAGTATCCCCTTGTTCTGTTCAAATGACAGCCTCCTGGTTTATGTACAAGTTCCTCATGAGCTCAATTAACCGTTGTGGAATTTCCATTCCTTGCAGTGCTATCCATAATTTGTTGTTATCCACAGAGTTAAATGTGTTTGCATAGTCAATGAAACACAAGTAACCACTTCTCTGGTATTCTTTACTTTCAGTCAAGATCCATCTGACATCAGGAATGGTATGCTTCATTCCATGTCCTCTTCTGAATCCAATTTGCACTTTTGGAAGTTCTCTGCCAACATACAGCTGCAATAGGCTTTGAATTATCTTCCACAAAATTTTCATTGTGTGTGCTATTAAATATATTGTTTGATAGTTCCCACATTTTTTTGGATCACCTTTCTTTGGAATGGGTAAAAATATGGATCTATCTCTTCCAGTCAGCTGGCTAGGCAGCTGTTTTCAAGATCACTTTGTGTAGGTGAATCAGTGCCTCCGCCATGGCATCCATTTGCTGATACATAGGTTGTTGTTGTTGTTGTTGTTATGTGCCGTGGAGTCGGACACAACTCATAGCAACCCCTCCTTGGGTTTCTGAGGCAGTATCACTACGGAAGTAGATTGCCCAACCTTCCTTCTGAGGAGTGTCTGGTGGGTTTGAACTGCCAGCCTTCTGGTTAGCAGTCACATGCCTTAGGCACTACGCTACCATAGCTCCCAATACACAGGTAGACAGGCTCAATTATCAGGTATGTGTAGGCAAAAGGCAATACACCCATGACCAAAAACAAACAACAACAACAACAACAACAACAAAAAAAAACTTGCTAACTGATCTGGTAGAGAGTGGTGGAATCTCTGAGTCTATGGCCTTTAGAAATATTTCAAAACCTGGGGATCAACACACCATTTTGGCTGAACTTCCATCCAAACAATAGACAGGCCGATAATATGAGAAAAACACACCAGGGAAGTCCTCACTCCCTAGAACAACCAGCAATAAGAGATTAAAAAAGTTAGTATTTGCCAGGGATAAAACTCAGAAAGTAGAAAGAGATAAGAAAGAAGGATGAATATGGAGCAACACAGGGAGGAAGTGGGAAGAGTCCTATTACTTTATGCAGATGCAATAAATGTCATGAAATAAACTCTATACCAATTTTTCAGTGGTAAACCAACTTGCTCTGTAAATGTTCATCCAAGTCATAATAAAAAGTTTAAAAAAAGTTATTAAGACATTTAATCAGCAGGAAGTTACAAAGCAGATTTTCTTGTTCATATAAATTATTTATCCTCTGGGTGATAAAAAATACAGACAAGAAAAATACTTGCTTCTGTGCATAAAACTCAAAAAACTCACTGCCATCAAGTTGAGTCAGAGGTGGTAAATCTTTATGGAAATAGATTGCCCCGTTTTCCTTCCGTGGAACTGCTGGTGGATTTGAACCACTAACCTTCTGATTAGCAGTCAAATACCCTAGGCACTGTGCCACCAGAGCTCCTGTGCATAGCAACTAGAAAAAACTAAAAAATTAAACCTGTTGCTCTTGAGTTTGTTCTAACTTATGGCTACTCCTTGTCATCAAGTCCTACTCACAGCAACCTCCTGTGTAGCCGAGCAGAACTGCTCCATAGGCTTCATCTTGACAAAAGCAGCTCTCCAGGCTTTCCTTCCATTGCACATCTCTGGGTTCAAACCATCACTTTTAGTGATAAGCACCAATCGTTTGCCCTACCTAGGGGGCATGCCCTACCTAGGGACTTTCCAATGGGGGATGTCCTCAGCATCCAGGGGGGTCTTCAAAGCCCAAATCTACTCATGTCACCTTCTTTGTTAAAATCTTTTGATGCCTTCCTGAAGTGCTTAGGATAAACACAAAATTATCGCAGACAACCCTGCCTAGTTTGGTCTCTGTTTAACTTCTTGAGGGTCATGTGTCCCATTCTCCTTTTCCATCTATAGCCTCCAGTTTATGGGCCTGTGCTTCCTCCACAAGAAAGCAAATACAATGAGAAAAAGGACTTTATATTTGCCTGCTACATATCAACTTTAGACCGCCAAATAGAAAAGCATGTCCAACATTCAGAACATATAGCACCAGCTCTCATTACCTAGAAAAGCAAGTAGAAATTGCTTAACTTTATTTCTCCTTATATAGGTAGCAATGATTCTATTGTAAATCATCTTAACGTAAGACTTCAAAGACAGATGAGAAAGAGAATCACAGCACTTACAGTGACAGCTGAAATTCCTTCTTTAGAAACACACCCTATACCTTCAATTGTCCCAAATTATTCACATGTTTGTTTGTGTTATTATTTTAATTTCATGCTGTAGAATAGTTTATATGGGGAAACATTGACTTTCAATTGGTCAAATAAAATGATATTGTTGTTGTTGTTATGTGCCGTCGAGTCGGGCCCAACTCATAGCAACCGCTCCTTGAGTTTCTGTTGCAGTATCACTACTTCGAAATTATATATTCTCAAAACAAGGTCACGCAAGGAAAATATCCATTTGCATTATTCCTCAATTCTCATTCAGCAGTCATGGCGTGTTTTTGCTTATGTTCAATCTTAATAGAAAGCTAACGATACAAGTACATCTACTTTTTAAGTTGTATTAAGTATACCCAGAAATATACTTTAGTTAGCTAAATATCTTATGATGCCTATATGAATCAGTAATTAAATAGACCCAGTGGTTGTGACACATGGGGTATTGTGAGAATTAAACAAGATTAACTACATAAAATTTTACCCATAAAGTACATTTACAAAGTAAATGCTCAGTATTTTTTTTTTTTTTTTTTAATCATTCTTATTTCGTAGGGGCTCTTAACCACTGCTTCTAAGGATAAGTCTTGATATGTGGGATGGCTGCTATAGTCTTTCCATCCAAGAAGGCTTGCTTTTTAAATAATATTGGTTGAGAACAAAGAAATAACTATCCTAAGTTCTGAACATCGGAGACCTGGTGCAATGCAAAATATCTCTGTAAATTGCCTCTATTTGAGCATGAAAGACTAATGGTTCCGAATAGGTGTGAAATATGCTTTCTTGCAGATTGTAATTTGTCTGTGTGTTCATTTATTAGTTCATTCACATAAGCAGTTTTTTAATGAGCTATGTGCTTGACATTGTGTATGTCCTGAGAATACAAAGTAAGTGAAAAAGACAATGCTTGTAGGGCAAGGAAAGGTTTTTTTTTTTTTTTTTTAATTACATTACAGATTGCAGATTAAAAGTATCTCTCTGCTAAATGGTTAAATGATTACTCCCTAATATAGCTTCAGTAAAGAAATTGTCAGGAAGTTATAGCTTCATAACTTCACAAAATGTGGGGGCTCCATATTGTTTTCTTTATATGTTTGTTTGTTTGTTTTTCCCTTTAAATACTTATCTACAGCTATTTATTTTCCCTGGAGGGAAGCAAATATATCATGGTTTTCATCACTGCTGTGTGAGAAGGGATTCTAAGCAGAAGAGAGAAAAAGTGAAGGTCAAGGCTTGCAGGTCAGGAGGACCTTCAGGGTTAAGCACACAAACTAGAAGTATTCACAGCACTAAGAAGTAAAGCAGATAATCAGCATCTTGCAGAGCATGTTGGAGAGGAGAAAGTAAAAGCCTCCTTGGTTTATATATTCAAAAGATGTGTCTCGTCTGGAATAAAATTACTTCCAATCCTTGTACCCTAATTGCTGGCCTATGACATGCATGGATTATTTAATATATTTTTAAATAATTTCTTCTTCAGAAAATAGGAAAAAAGAAAAAAAATGCATAAACAAAGCACCAGATTCATAGGAGTATTGTGCGAATTAAATGACAATAATATTTACATAAAATATTTCCCATAATGCCTTGCACAAAGTAAATGCTTAAAAAATGTTGTGTTTTACTACCATTATTATTAAACACAAATAGAAAATCTAAAGCTTCAAAAATACAGGTATATCACATTCATTGGATAAGTCTACAGGCATTACATAGAAACTTGAGTGCTTTCATTGACTTGGAAAATGCAGATTTTATAAAACAGACTTCATATAAAGTAACTGTAAAGTATTATGTAATGTTAATTACAGAAAAATATTGGCAGTGTATATGTTATTGTTGTTGTTATGTGCCATCAAGTTGGACCCAACTCATAGCAACCCCTCCTTGGGTTTCTGAGGCGGTATCATTATGGAAGAAGATTGCCCAACCTTCCTTCCGAGGAGTGGCCAGTGGGTTTGAACCGCCAGCCTTCTGGTTAGCAGAAGTGCCTTAGGCACTACACTACCAGAGCTCCTGGCAAATATATATAGCAACATGAAAACAGTAGTTGCTTCTTAGGAGTCCCTGGGTGGCACAAACAGTTAAGCACATGGAAAATAGCCAAAAGGTGGGGTTTGAGCCCACTCAGAGGTGGCTAGCAAGACAAGCCAGGCAATTTGCTTCTGAAATGTTACAAGCTTGAAAGTCCAAGGAGCAGTTCAACTCACACACATGGGGTTGCCATGAGCTGGAATGATTCAGTGACAAGTAATAACAACAAAATGTTTCTTTTTAGTGTTCATGTTATCAATGAAGTTATATTTCTTTTTCAGAAAATTTGTAACTTCCAGATTTGCAACAATTTTGTGTGTTGTTGGGTGCCATTGAGTCAGCTCTGACTCATAGTGACTTACATGCAACAGAATGAAATAATGCCTGATTGTGCACCATCCTCACTATCTTTGCTATGCTTGAGCTCATTGTTGCAGCCACTGTGTCAATCCATCTTGTTGAGAACCTTCCCATTTTACGCTGACCCTCTACTTTACCAGGGACTCTTTTAGTGTAGTGCCTAATGCATTTGACTGTTAACCAGAAGGTTGGCAGTTCAAACCCAGCAGCAACTCCTTGGAAGGAGGGTTGGGCAATCTACTTCTGTAGGGATACAGGGATACAGCCTCAGAAACCCAAGGAGGGATCACTATGAGTTGGATCTGACTCCATGGCAGTGAGGCTTTTTTTTTTTTTTTTCCCCCTACTTTGCCAAGCATGCGTCTTTCTTGAGGGAATGGTCCCTTCTTACACCATGACCAAAAGAGGTGAGAC
>NW_006922502.1:52449-54252 GCF_000298275.1 Orycteropus afer afer | reverse complement strand
TTGAACCACCAGCCTTCTGGTTAGCAGTCAAATGCCTTAGGCACTATGCCACCAGAGATTGCACATAGATTGTTTTAAAGAAAATATGAAAGTAAATATGGAAAAAAATATATTTTAGAGCACCAATTTTAATATGCTATTAAACAATAGTTTTGCCTATCTGGTTAAAGATTAATAAACTGAAATATATAGTGCTATGGATAATGGGTGGATGTTCAACTATCCCAGGAGGTCCAAGTGGCACTGAAGGCATTGGTGATAAGGCACCAAGAATTGACAGAATACCCCTTGATATTTTCCAACAAATCAGAGTGCAGTACTGGTAGCCCTCATTTGCTTATTCTAAGAAATTTGGAGAAGAGCAACCTGGCCAACTAATTGGAAAAGATCAACATCTATACATATTACGAAGAAATGTGATCCAACAAAATGTGGAAATTATCAAAAAATATCATTAATATCACATATAAGTGAAATGTTGCTAAAATAATACCCACCCAACCCCCCCCCCAAAAAAAAAAAAAGTTGCAGCAGTATATTTACAAGAAACTTCCAGAAATGCAAGCTGGATTCAGGAGAGTACATGGAATGAGGAATATCCTTACTGATGTCAGATGGATCTTGGCTGAGAGCAAAACAATAACAAGAAGATGTTTAACTGTGTCTTACTGACTATGCAAAGGCATTCCACTGTGCGGAGCATAACACATTATGGATAAAATTGCGAAGAATGGGAATTCCAGAATACTTAATTATGCTGTAGATAAAGCTACATATACTAAGGGCAGTACTTGGAAAAGACCAAGGGGATACCGAATGGTTTAAAAATCAGGAAAGATGTATGTCAGAGTTTTATCATTTCACCATACTTTTTCAATCTGTATGCTGAGCAAATAATCCTAGATGCTGGAATATATGAAGCAGAATGTGGCATCAGGTTTGGAGGAAGACTCATTAACAACTTGCAATGTGCAGATAACACACCTTTGCTTGCTGAAAGTGAAGAAGACTTGAACTAATTACTTCAATATGGATTATACTTCAGTATAAAGAAAAGAAAAATCCCTACAACTGTACCAATAAACAAAATCATGATAAGTGGAGAAATGTTTGAAATTGTTAAGGATTTCGTTTTAGTTGGATTCATAATCAACACTGATGGAAACAGCAGTCAAGGAATCAGACTTCATATTGCACTGGGCAAATCTTCTCCAAAAGACCTTTTAAAGTGTTAAAGAACAATGATGTCTCTTTGAAGACTAAGGTGCATCTGATCCAACCTGTGGTATTTGTAATAGCTCCATAGACATGTGAAAGGTGAAAAATGAATAAGGAAAATGGAAAGAGAATTGATGCATGTGAATTATGATGTTGGCCAAGATACTGAAAATACCATGAATAGCCAGAAGTACGAACAAATCTGTCCTGGAGGAAGTGCACTTGGAATGCTCCTTAGAGGCAACAATACTCAAACTTTGTCTCTCGTATTTTAGTCATCTTGTCAGAAGGAACTAGTCCCTGGAGAATGATATGATGCTTGGTAACATTGAGGGTCAGCAAGAAAGGGGAAGACTCTCAATGAGACAGATTGGCACAGTGACTATAATGATGAGCTTAAACATAACAATGATGCACAGGACTGGACAGTTTCATTCTATTGTACATGTTGTTGTTGTTGTTGTTATTTGCCATAGAGCCAGCCCTGACTCATAGCGACCCCTCCTTGGGTTTCCGAGGCAGTATCACTACAGAAGTAGGAATGCCCAACCTTCCTTCCGAGGAGTGGCTGGTGGGTTTGAACCG
>NW_006922502.1:51613-52116 GCF_000298275.1 Orycteropus afer afer | reverse complement strand
CTGGGAACATTATGTGGTGATAGAGACAAATGCATCCACAAATATTAAAAAACAAAAAACAAACAAACAAAATAAAAACCTCACTGCCCTAGAGTTGATTCTGACTCATAGTGACCCCTCCTTGGGTTTCCGAAGCGGTATCTGTATGGAAGTAGATTGCTCAATCTTCCTTCAGAGGAGTCTGATTAGCAGTCAAATGCCATAGGCACAATGCCACCAGAGCTCCCATAAATAGCAAAGGAATGGCAAAGAATGCTGGGAGCCACCAGAAACTAGAAGAAAGACAAAGGACAGTTCTTCTGTCAAAGTCTTTACAATCATATCATATTTTAATGTATAAACTACAGTAGTAATATTTAAGAAATCTTAAGCCTATTTTAAGGAACTGTTCTATTTTTTTTTTGAAAAATAATTGCTTTTTATAAAAATTGAGCAATTTAAATGTTAGCTTATCGATATTGTTTCAGAGTTAATATTGCTACAGAATGATTTTTTTTTTTTTT
>NW_006922502.1:47119-48727 GCF_000298275.1 Orycteropus afer afer | reverse complement strand
CCGAGGCTCCAGAATGATTTTTAAATACAAGTTCATAATATGGAAAATTAACCTAGAGCTAAGGCAACCAATGCAGATCCTCTCCTTGCCCATGTTCATTAAATAGCTCAGGGGTGATTATATGACCTAAATCTGTTCTATAAAGCAGAAAATTTAGATTTGGTTCAGAATGCTGAAATACAAACTATCCCTTCCATTAGAATGTATGGTGATATGATAAGAGATGCAGTTTTTAACAATTGTGGCATATAATTTGCCAATGTAGTATAAATAATTTGAAAATATTAAGATAGGTCATGAACCTACTAGCTCTATGACCATATTAAACATTAACATAGGATGTTCTGGTAAGATAGCAAGATAGTAGAATAGGCAGACACAAAATGTATAGACCCTTTTCAATAAAGAAAAGGGAGTCAATCAATACTGATACAGAAGATAATCCTGAGCCCAGAGCTTTGAAAGGAAGGATACAGAAGTGAACTCAACTCCAACTAGTAGAAGAACTTGCATGAAAACATGGAAACAGAAGACACACTGAGCTATGGTCTGTCAGTGATCCCGATGGCATGAACATATTGGACATTTTCAAATGCTGTAAGGACTTAAGAACTAACTTAAAAATTGGCCCTGTTAGCTAGGGGCTTCACGGAGGACTGTACTGGTGGCTGGTGAATAAAAGTGGAAGCAGCAAAGGAGATCGGCTGAACTGTGGACTTCTGGCTATCTGGAGGTGCAGCAATTTTGAGTGTTTATAAATCATTCAACCATTTTGGATATTTAAAGTGATAGCATCTTCTCAGATTCCAGGGACCTATGAATATGCCCACGAGCCACTCCTCGGAAGGAAGGTTGGGCAATCTACTTCCATAGTAATACTGCTTTGGAAACCCAAGGAGGGGTTACTATGAGTCAGGTCCAACTCAACTGCAAATAACAACAAAAACATGAATAGGCTCCACTTACTGTGGACCACAGGACGTACCAGACATGAAAGACTGGAAAGGTGAGAATTTCCCTTTGTTACTCTTATTATCCACACCGTCTTGCTGAATGGAGGTGCAACCATCCATAACTCCCACCGACCTTCTGGGCCAATAAGAATATCATCCCAGTCTGTGTGCTCTGATGGAGCCTGGGTGCCCTGATTTGCCATGCCCAGATATTTTTTCCTTTTTTAATTTCCTTTTTTTTTTTGAGTTTGTTTGTTTTGGTCTGTTTTAAAATTATCATTCTTCTTCTTCTGCTTCTGCTTCTTCTTCTTCTTCTTCTTCTTCTTCTTCTTCTTCTTCTCCTCCTCCTCCTCCTCCTCCTCCTCCTCCTTCTCCTTCTTTCTCCTTCTCCTTCTCCTTCTCCTTCTTCTTCTTCATTCTTTTTACTATTATTCTTTATTCTTCCCTTCCCAGGTTCTAGTTTTCATCTTTTTTTCTCTTCCCTGTTCCTGGTTCCCATTTTTTCTTTCTCGTGGTTAACCCCATTCATTCCTTGCTTTCCTTTTTGTGTTTTTCCCATTTTTTCTTCACTATTCTCCTTATTTATTTATGTTATGTCAGACCTGACTCATAGTGACCCCTCCTTGGGTTTCTGAGGCAGTATCACTACGGAAGT
>NW_006922502.1:25377-47019 GCF_000298275.1 Orycteropus afer afer | reverse complement strand
TTTTTTTTTTTTTTTTTTTTACTCTTTTTGGTGTTGTTACTGTGTGTTTATGTGGTGTGTTGTTTGTCTGCTTTTCATTTTTTTGATGGTTTTTCAATTGTTGTTTTTGTCTAACTGAGTGTGTGGCAGCAACCATGACCATTACACAATCACATACATGCCCCTGGGAATTCCAGTTACTGAGTGAGAGCCACCACTTCCTTCTGCATCAGATGGCCAATGATGCACAACTGCCAGTAAGATCCTGGTTCACCCTTAACTGCTCCTCACAAGCAGTTAACAGGGATCTGTGCAGCCACTCTCATTCTTCATCACAACCACAAAGACACAGGTGGTATGTGCATAAATGCTGCCAAGTAGTGAATAGAGGAGTACAGTACCCTGTTTACTCAGATACCCATCCCCCCTGCAAAAAAAAAAGGAAAGAAAACAAAAATCTGAGGCATATCATGCCAACTTACAATAACCAATTAAATATAAATACAACAACATCACAATGTCTTGGGGACAACAGATCATCACAGTCCACACAAAGAAGCAAGATAAAGTGGTAGAAACAAGGGAGCAGGATACACACCCAGGAAGAAGCAGCATTGAAACTCCTTGATAAGGAATGCAAAATAATTATTTTTAGGTACCTTCACAGGAGATGATCTTGTATGTCAGTTTGTCATCCTGTGATGGCTTGCATGTTGCTGTGAGGGACCGACATTTGCTGATGTGGCATGACTCAAAATGAGAAGAAACAGCTGCAAATACCCATTAATAATCAGAACATAGAATGCATGAAGTTTAAATCTAGGAAAATTTGAAGTTGTCAAAAATGAAATGGAACCTATAAAGATTGATATCCTAGACATTAGTGAGCTAAAATGGACCAGTTTTGGCCATTTTGAGTCAGACAACCATATGATCTACTATGGCAGGAAACATAAATTGAAGAGGAATGGCATGACATTCATCATCACAAGGAATGTTTCAAGATCTGTCTTGAAGTACAGTGCTGTCAGTGATAGGATAATATCCATATGCCTACAAGAAAGATCAGTTAATACTATTATACAAATTTACACACCAACCACCAAAGCCAAAGATGAGGAAATTGAAGATTTTTATCAATTTCTGCAGTCTGAAATTGACCAAATATGCAATCAAGATGTATTAATTATCACTAGTGATTGTAATGCAAAAGTTGGAAAATTTGAACTTGGTGATAGAAATAATGCTGGAGATCGCATGATAGAATTTTGCAAGACCAACAACTTATTTATTGCAAATTCCTTTTATCAACAAAACAAATGGTGGATATACTCATGTACTTTTCCAAATGGAGTACACAAGAATCAGATTGCCTATATCTGTGGCAAGAGGCTATGGAGAAACTCAATATCTTCAGCCAAACCCTGGACAGGAGTTGATTGTGGAATAGACCATCAACTGCTTGTATGCAAGCTCAACTTGAAGTGCAAGACAACTAAAACACGTCCACAAGAGCCAAAATGTGGCCTTGATTACCCTCCTGAATTTAGAGAACATCTAAAGAATTGATTAGATGCATTGAACACCGATGAACAAAAACCAGAAGAATTGTGGGATGATATCAAGAACATCATCCAAGAAGAAAGCAAGAGATTATTAAAAATCTGATAAAGAACGAAAAGACTAAAATAGATGTCAGAAGAAACTCTGAAACTTGCCCCTGAAAAAAAAGTAGCTAAAGCAAATGGAAGAATGAAAAGATAAAAAAGAAGAACAGGTGATTTCAAAGAGCAGTTTGAGCAGACAAAGCCAATTACTATAATGAAATGTGCAGAGCCTGGAGTTAGAAAATCAAAAAGGAAGAATACACTTGGCATTTCTTAAGCTGAAAGAACTGAGGAAAAAATTTAAGCCTCAAGTTGCAATATTGAAAGATTCTATAGGCAAAATATTGAATGATACAGAAAGCATTAAAAGAAGATGGAAGGAATACACAAAATCACTGTGCCAAAAAGCACTGAAGGAATTGGCAAAAAAAAAAAAAAAAAAAAAAAAAGCTCCAGGAATCGAAGGAATACCCATTGAGATATTTCAACAAATGGATGCCTCATTGGAGGCACTCACTCAGTTATGCCAAGAGGTTTGGAAGACAGCTATTTGGCCAGCTGACTGGAAGAGAATCATATTTGTACCCATTCCAAAGAAAGGTGATCCCACAGAATGTGGAAATTATCGAACAATATCATTAATATAGCATGCAAGTAAAATCTTACTGCAGGTAATTCCAACATGGTTTTAGCAGTATATTGACAGAAAATTTCCAGAAGTGCAAGCTGGATTCAGAAGAAGATGTGGAATGACAGAAGTCATTGCTGATGTCAGATGGATCTTGGCACAAAGCAAAGAATACAGCAAATATGTTTACTTGTTTTTATTGACTCTGTCAAAGCATTTGATTGCATGGTTCATAACAAATTTTGGATAACATTGAGAAGAATGGAAATTCCAGAACATTTGATTTTACTCATGAGGAACCTGTATACAGACTAGGAGGCTCTCATTGGAACAATGCAAGGGGACACTGCATAGTTTAAAATCAAGAAGGGTTGTGTCCTTTCATCATACTTATTCAATCTATATGCTGAGCAAATAATCTGAAAAGCTGGACTATGTGAAGAAGAATGTAACATCAGGTTTGAAGGAAAAATCATTAACAACCTGTGATATGCTGACAACACAAATTTTCTTGCTGAAAGTGAAGATGACTTGAAGCACTTACTGAGGAAGTTTGAAGAATATAGTCTGCAGTATGGATTACATCTCAACATAAAGAAAACAAAAATCCTCGCAACTGTACCAATGAGCAGCATGACAATAAATGGAGAAATGATTGAAGCTGTCAAAGATTTCTGTGACAGTTGGAACTCTGTGTCAACTTTGTTGGAACACAATTCTGTGTAGTTTAAGCAGTTGTGATGTGGGTTATTCCAATGACAGTATCAGATGTATATATATTGAACAGCCAATCTGTTGAAAGGGAGTTTCACTAGGGGTGTGGCCTGTTTCCAATATATTTGTGGACATCCTAGGAAAAGAGACACTTTTTTTTTGTGGATCAGGATCCTGTTGTGCTGCCTACAAATGTCCGTGAGTGAACAGTCCACCATTCAGCTTGGCGATCATGGATTTGTCATTCGTTGGAGTCAACAGCCTGCCAACCTTGAGCTTGTCAGCTCCTGCAGCTGCCTGAGTCAGAAAATACCTCCAGCTGGATGTTTGATCCAAGAACTTGGAACCTGCTAGCTTCTATAAGTATGTGAGCCATTTTCCTAAGACAATTTTCTCTTTCTCTATATATATACATAAGCTTTACTGGTTTTACTTCTATGGAGAATCCTGCGTAACACAACTTCACATTGCTTGGTTCTACAATCAGCACCAATGGAAGCAGTAGTCAGGACATCAGAAGACATATAGCACTGGGCAAATCTAATGTAAAGGACCCATTTCAAGTGTTGAATAGCAAAGCTGTCTCCTTGAAGACTAAGGTGTTCCTGACACATGCCATGGTATTTTCAATTGCCTCAAATGCAGGTGAGAGCTAGACAATGAAGAAGGAAGACCGAAGAAGAACCTGTCCTGGAGGAAGTGAAATTGGAATGTTCCTTGGAAGCGAGGATGGCCAGACTCCATCTTACATACTTAGGTTATGTTATCAGAAGGGACTATTCCGTAGAAAGGGATGTCATACTTGGTAAGGTGGAGGGTCAAAGAAAGAGGAGAAGGCTCTCATCGAGATGGATTGACACAGTGGCAGAAGTGATGGGTTCTAGTATAGCAGGGATCATGGAGCTGGTGCAGGGCCAGGTGGAGTTTTGTTCTCCTGTGTGTAGGGCTGCTGTGAGTTTGAGATGACTTCATGGCACCTAACAACAACAACCACAACCTTCAATGGATTGAGAGACAGATCAAAGAAAACACTGACAAAATTAAGGAAAATACAGGCAACACACTAGAATAACTTCAGAAGAAAATACATTAACAAAACAACAAAATAAATTAAAAATAAGAAATGATACAAATCTGCAGATAGAAATCTAGAAGATTAATACTAAATTTCTGAAGTAGATTACACATTGACAGGGCAAAGGAGTAGAATGAAATCAGTGGAAGACAGAATTAATGATACTGAAGACAAATACCTGAGTACTTCTTTGGAAAAGAATCAGTCAGAAAAAAAGATCAAAACAAAATGAAAAAAGACTAAGATTTATGTGTGATATAAACAAAAGGAATAACCTACATGCAATCAAAATTCCAGAACAGGAAGAGTAAAAGAAAACCACTGAGAAAATTGCAGAAGATGTGTTGGACAACATCCCCTGATATGAGGAAAAATGAGAACATATCCATTCAGTAAGTCCAATGAACCCCAAATGGGATAGATCCCAAAAGAAAATCTCCAAGACCTATCATCATCAAACTGGACAAAAGCAAAGACAAAGAAAGAATCCTGAAAGCAGCATGGGAAAAACAAAAAGTTACCTACAAAGGGCAACCAAACAGACTAAGCTCTGATTTCTCAGCAGAAAGAATGAAGGTGAGAAGGCAATGGGATGGTATATGTAAAACCCTGAAAGAGAAAAATTTCCAACCAAGAATTATACCCACCACAAAATTGTCCCTCAAATATTATGGTGAAATTAGGAGATTTCCATATAAGAATAAATTAAGGCAATATGTGAAAACCAGACGAGCCTTACAAGAGATGTGAAAGGGAGTCATTTGAACTGAGAACCAATTATTGTTGTTGTTGTTGTTGTTGTTGTTGTTGCTAGGTGCCATCACGTTGTCTCCAACTCATAGTAACCTCATGTACAGAAGAACAAAACAAAACCTGGTCCTGTGACAGTCCCACAATCTTTGCTATACCTGAGAACACTGTTTCAGCCATTGTGTCAATCTATCTTGTCGAGAGCATTCCCCTTCTTTGTTGTCCCTCTGCATTGCCAACCATGATAACCTTCTCCAGGAAATGCTCCCTTCTGAAAACATGACCAAAGTATGTGAGACAAAGCCTGGCCATTCTTGCTTCCAAGGAGAATTCAGGGTGCACTTCTCCCAGAACATAGTTGTTAGTTCTTTTAGCAGTCCACCGTACTTTCATCATTCTTTGCCAACACCACAACTCAAAAGCATTGACTCTTCTTCAGTCTTCCTTTTTCATCGTCCGGTTCTCACATGCATACCAGGTGATTGAAAACACCATGCTTGTGTCAAGTGCACCCTAGTCTTCAAGAAAATATCTTTGTTCCTCAGCACTTAAAAGAGGTCCTTTGCAGCAGACTTGCCCAATGCTATATGATGTCTGATATCTTGACTGCTGCTTCCATTGGTGTTGTTGTAGAACTAAGTAATATGAAATCTTTGACAAAGTCAAACTTTTCTCCACTTATTGTGATGCTGCTTATTGGTCCCATTGTGAGGATTTTTGTTTTCTTTATATTGAGGTGTAATCCATACTGCAGACTGTAGTCTTCGATCTTCATCTATAAGTGTTTCAAGTCATCTTCACTTTCAGCAAACAAAGTTGTGTTGTCTGCATAATGCAGGTTGGTAATGAGTCTTCCTCTAATCCTGATGCTATACATTCTGCTTCATATAGTCCAGCTTCTCAGATTATTTGTTCAGCATACAGATTCAATAAGTATGGTGAAAGAATACAACTCTGGCACACTCCATTCTTGATTTTAGACCATGCAGTGCCCCATTGTTCTGTTCAAACAACATCCTCCTGGTCTATGTACACATTTCTCATAAGCATAATTAAGTGTTCTATAATTCCCATTTTTCTGAATGTTATCCATAATTTCTTACGATATATACAATCAAATGCCTTTGCATAGTCAATAAAACACAAGTAAATATCTTTATGGAATTCTCCACTTTGAACCAACATTCATCTGACATCTGCAATGATATACCTCATTTCACCTCCAATGATAGTAAATAACAACTGACCATTCATACAAAAGATAACATAACTCCAAAGCAAGCAAAGCTATGGAAGTATCCAAAGTAAAATAAGCTTACAAGATTATAAACTGGGAACAAGAGACATCAATTTGCAAATGAGGCAAATACCAACCAAAAAGAAGTAAAACATAATGTACTTACAGAACTTCTAAATGGTTAGGAAGTCAAGAGAGTTGCAAGACAGAATGGACCCTTATAAACTCGGGGAGAAAATTATAAATCACATGGTAACCTCAAAGAAAAATGATAAACATTCACATCAATATAAAAAAGATGACAAGCACAAATATCTTGCAAATCCTAAAACAACAGCAACAAAGGAAATGAGAGCATGGTTCGTAAGCAAAATGAGTTCAGCACAGAAAATTATATGGAACAAAGAAACCAGGAACACTACAAAAAAAAAAAAAAAAGATAACAAAGTGACACCAACAAATTTATTCTTGTGGGTAATTACACTGAATGTCAGTGGAATAAATGAACCACTCAAGAGATGTAGAGTTAGAGATTGGGTAAGAAAGCAATATACTGTCTATAAGAGGCACACCTTAGAGACAAAGACAAAAACAGACTGAAAATCAAAGGTTGGAAAAAGATATATCAAGCAAGTGGCAACTAAAAAAGAGCAGGAGTGGCAATATTACCTTCTGATAAAATTGACTTTAAGACAAAAACCATCATAAGGGACAAATAAGGACATTCTAAAATGATTAAAGGATCAATTTGAAAAGAAGATATGACAATAACAAATATCTATGGACCTAATGAAAGAGCTCCAAAATTTTCCAAAATATTTAAATAAAATTTTAACAGAATGGAAAAGAAAAATAAATGAATCCATAATTATAGTAGGGAACTTTAATATACCATTTTCAATAAAAGATAGAACAAATGGAAAGAAATTCAACAAAGACTCAGAAGAACTAAACAATACAATCCACAAACTTGACCTTATAAATCAACATCTACAGAGCATTTCACCCCAAAACAGTACAATATACATTCTTTTCCAGTAAAAATAAACATTCTCCATGATAGATCATACATTGGTTATTAAACAAGCCTTAATACATTTTAAAACATTGAAATACTGCAAAACATCTCCTCAGATCACAATAGGAAATCAACAATAGGAAGATCAACAGAAAAAGAGCTATGATATGGCAAATGAATAACACCATCCTTAATAATGACTGGGTGATATAAGACATAAAAGATGAAATTAAAAAATTCCTTGAATCAAACGAGACTGAAAACCCAACATGCCAAAATCTTTGGGACACAGCAAAAGCAGTGATCAAAGGCCAATTTATAGCAATAAATGCACACACATAAAAAAAAAAAAAAAGAAAGAAAGAGCTAAAATCAACAGCTTAACCCAACATCTCCAACAATTAGAAAATTAGCAGCAAAGAAAGCTTATAATCACCAGAAGAAATTAAATAATAAAGCTTCAAGCAGAAATAAATGAAACAGAAAATAGAAAGATAATAGAAAAAATCAACAAGACTAGAATTGGGTTTTTTTGAAAAGATTAATAAAATGGAGAAATCACTGGCAAATTTAACAAAGGAAAAGAGGGAGAGAACACAAATAACATGAATAAGAAATGAAATGGGCAGCAACACAACAAACACAACTGAAATAAAAATGATAATATAAGGATACTGTGAAGAACTGTTCTCCAACAAATTTGAAAATCTAGAGAAACAGACGGATTTCTACAAAAACACTACTTATATAAACTAACATAAACTAAAGTGGAAAAGTTGAACAGAGCCATAACAAAAGAAGAAACTGAACAGGTCATAAAAAAATATTAGTAACAAAAAAAAAAGTCCTGGCCCAGAGACGGTTTAGGTGGAGAGTTCTACCAAACATTCAGAGAACTGACACCAATCCTACTCAAACTATTCCAAAACATGGAATGGTATGGGATTCTCCCAACTCATTTTATGAAGCAAGTATAACCTTGACATCAAAACCAGGCAAAGACATCACTAAAATGGAAAACTACAGACCAATAACCCTCATAAATACAGATGCAAGAATCTTCAACAAAATCCTAGCCAATAGACTCCAACAACATATCAAGAAAATCATTCATCATGACCAAGTGGGGTTTCTATCAGGTATGCGGGGATGGTTCAACATTAGGAAAACAATTAATGTGCCTAAGGTACTTGACTTCTAACCAAAAGGCTGGTGGTTCAAACCCACCAGCCATTCCTCAGAAGGAAGGTTGGGCAATCTACTTCCGTAGTGATACTGCCTCAGCAACCCAAAGAGGGGTCACTATGAGTCAGGGCTGACTCAACGGCACACAACAAAAACAACATCATATAAATACAACAAAGGAAAAGAACCACACGATTGTAACAATCGATGCAGAAAAGGCATTTGATAACATTCAACCCTCTCAGCAAAATCAAAACCCTCAGCAAAATAGGAACAGAAGGGACATTCCTCAACATAATAAAGGGCATATATGCAAAGCCAATAGCCAACATTATTCACAATAGAGACAGACTGAACCCATTCCCTTTGCAAACAGGAACTAGACAATGATGCTCTCTATCACCGCTTCTATTCAACATTGTATTGGAAGTCCTAGCCAGTTCAACAAGGCAAGAAAGGGAAATCAAAGGCATCCAAATTGGTAAGGAAGAAGTCACACTATCCCTATTTGCTGATGATATGATCCTATGCCTAGAAAACAGAAGAGACTCCATAAGAGAAGTGGAACTACTTAAGAAATTTATCATAGTGGTAGGATACACTATCAACATACAAAAATCAGTTGGAGTCCTCTACACCAGCAAAGAAATTGCTGAAAAAGAAATGAGGAAACCAATAACATTTACAATAGCTACCAAAAAAATAAAATACTTGGGAATAAATCTTATCAGGGACACAAAAAACCTGTATAAATAAAACTAGAAAAGACTATTTCAAGAAACCATAAGAGATCTACATAAATGGAAAAACATACCATGCTTGTGGATAGGAAGATTGAACATTGTGGCAATGTCAATTCTACCCAAAGCAATCTATACATTCAATGCAATCCCAATCCATATCACATCAACATTTTTAAGGATATGGGAAAACCAATCACTAATTTTATATATAGAGAAAAGAGATCTCATATAAGCAAAGCACTATTGAAGAAGAAGAATAATGTACAAGGTCTCACACTGTCAGATCTCAAAACCTACCATATACCCACAGTAGTCAAAACTGTCTGGTACTGGTACAATGACAGACACATAGACCAATGGAAAGAAATGAGAACCCAGAAATAGATCCATTCATCTATGGTCAGCTGATCTTTGACAAAGGGTCAAAATCCATTCAATGGGGAAAAGATTTTCTGTTTAACAAAGGGTTCTGGCAAACTGGATATCCATGTGCAGAAAAATGAAATAGTGTCTGTACCTCACACCATACACAAAAACTAACTCCAGAAGTATCAAAGACTTAAATATGAAACCTAAAACTATAAAGTTCCTCAAGGAAAATCTAGGAGCGAATTTAGAGTCCCTAATATATGCATAAATAGACTATCAAGCATAACTCAAAATGCACAAACAGCAGAAGAGAAACTAAATGAATAGGATATTCTAAAAATTAAATTTTTATGTGCTTCCAAAGACTTCTCCAAAAGAGTAAAAAGAGAACCCATAGACTGAGAAAAAATATTTAGCAATGATATATCTGACAAGGGATTTATCTGTAGAATTTAGAAAAAACTCAAACAATTTGACAACAAAAAGACAAATAAACCAATTAAAAAATGGTTAGAAGACATGAAAAGACCCTTGATCAAGGAGGATATTCAGGTGGCCAAAAACACATGAAGAAATGTTCACGATCATTAGTCATTAGAGAGACGCAAATCAAAACAACAATGAGGTACCATCTTGCCCCAGCACTAGTACCTAGGTGCCCTTCAACAGAAAAATGGATAACCAACTATGGTACATATACACAATAGAATATTATGCGACCCTAATGAATAACAGAATCTACAAAACACTGCATAACATGGATGAACTTGGAGGATATTATGCTGAATGAAATAAGTCAATCACAGAAGGACAAATATTGCATTAGTCCATTTTGTAAGAAGTTAAGGAAAGATTTATATATGGAAGGGAATTTTCTTTGTTGGTTATCGGGGTGGGAGAGGAGGTGACAGAACACTGCTGGATAGGTAGAGAAAAGTATTCATTTGTTTGAAGAGAGGGTCAATGTACGAAATGTGAGTAATCAACACAGTGGCATTGAGGAAGAGGAAGACAGAGAGGTGCATAGGAGGTACAGACAACAAAGATAAACCCTTTTGCACATACAGTACTGTGTTGTCAGTGATGGCAAACAACTTTTAGGTATGTTTATGCAGGGAGAGACAGTGCCCATGACTGTGTACAGTGTTGGCAGATAATGTTTCTACAAGTGTATTTGTATGTTCTGTATTAATTCCCAGGTATATAGTAGAGCTGACAAGGGACAAGTTTGTAGTCATATCTTGGCTACAGCCAGCTACCTAGAGGAAACAAGTAGTTGGACCTGTGGGTTAGGGACCATAGTCACAGGGGGCATCAAGCTCAATTGGCATAACATACTACACAAAACATTGTTCCATATCCTACTTAGGTAAGCAGGGACTGGGATCTTAAAAGCTTTCAAGTGGCCATTAGATGCAACGATGGGTCTTTCCTCATCCAGAGAAAAAAAGAATGAAAAAAGCCAAAGATTCATGGAAAAAATTAGTCCAAGTGACTGGTACACCCATTGGATCCTCAGCCTATATGGCAATGAGATCAGAAGAACTCAATGGTGCCCGGGTACCACTGTCAACCACTCAGAGAGGGATCTGTGTAGGAGATCCGGGGTAGAGTGGGAGAACAATGTGGAACAAAACTTAAAATCATCTTTAAAAAAAAATAAAAAATGACCAGGTTTGGTGGTCTGATAGAGCCTGGCAAAACCCCTGAGACTATGCCCAATAGCTGCCCTTCAGGTCTGGAATCGAACCCATTCCTGTGGCTTCCAACCAAACAAAAGACAGGCATTTGAGCTGAATACTTACATTAGGTAGATACACTCCTTGGAGAGATCAATCATGGGTGAATACAAGGGCTGTGTACGCACAGGGAGACAGTTTGGGAGGCAAGATTTCATGGAGGGAAGGGCACAGGGAAGAGGTAACTATGGGGAGGAAATGGGTGGTGATCTGTTGCATTGTGGGAAATTGAATTCAATGTCATGAGACAAAGTGGATGTGAGCTGCTGTGTGGAAAATGAACTTGCTCTGTAAACTTTCATCTAAATCACAATAAAAATTAAAAAAAAAAAAGTCTATAAACATTGACATAAAGCTAATACCAAAAGTGGTAATGTAGAAAGTCTCTGGGCCAATCTTCACCTGAAAATATAACCATTCATAGATTAAGGTATATATAATGGTATACAAGGCATATTCTCTATTGTTTAGATCATTTTATATCAGGGTTTCTACATTTTACCACTCAAGAATGTTAACAGACATGGCTGTTTATATAAGGTTTTACCTATTTACATTTTTATTTATTACTCCTCTCTGAAAAGGTCAGAATACAAATAAAAAAATAATTTCAAAATATTTGACTTGGCATTTTATTTTTACTCTGTGATAGCCAGATATTGAAAAAAAAAAAAAAAATTGCTGAGCTCTTAAAATGTTCCTGCAGCTTGGTGAGTACTTGGAATGAAATAATAATGTAACATGGTAAGTGATGTTATATATTCAAGATATCTATCAAAATGAATCATTAAATGTGTCAGTCCAGTATGCACAGATACCAGGGGAGTTCAGTTCAATATATATATTCTTAATACATAAAATTGTCCTCAACTCAAACTGGAGGGGCACTGGCACTGTACTGATTATCAATTTATTGGCTGTCAGCCCCCAAACTAAGTTTCATTGCTTGTTTGGACAAACTGACAGACTGTGGTCTTTCCCAGATGGCACAATTTTAATCTTTTTTCCAGTAGTGAGCATTGGAGCTACCTAGCAGGAGGGAGGAACTTTCTCTCCTGATTCCAGTTTGCTCCTCTCAGCAGGTTTCTGCAGTGCATCCAGTGTTTAACACACGCAACATGGCAGCATTCCCAATGCCAACTTCTTAAAGTATGTGCGGTGTCTTTAGTGCCGAGCTTCTGGAATGCAAAGCAGTGAATGCCCTCCTCATGAGCAGCTTCTCTGATACCCTACAGGGGAGATTTCCAGAAAGTTTCAACAGCACAGCTCAGAGGCCCTATTTTGCCTTTCCCTAAGGAAACCTGGATCACAGCCCTTGAGGAAATGACTGCTTCTTATATCTGCTGGTCTTCTAATCTTTCAAGTTTTCTTTAAGTCTTACTGTCTGTAGATTATTACTCCAGCCCCATGTTAAAATTAATCTTTATATTAAACTTTGTATTTTCAAATGATTGTGTGGCTTCTGCTTTCTGACTACTGCTGATTGATACAGGCACTAAATCTCAGCCAGCAAAGTTTGAGAGGGTTTTGACTCATCAGCTGAATTTTGAGCTGATGTTGAGAAGTTGCTACTTAAGAGGATAAAAAGAGAAATAGGTGATTCATGCAGAGCTTAGAATACAAAGATGTTTAAGTCTGTCAGTCACAAAATATGGTACTTAGACAAGCAGCACTCAGAAAACTGACAGAAATGCAAATACTCAAAACTTACTGACTCAGAAACTCTAAGAGAGGTGAACCAGCAATTTTTCTTTTAATAAGCACTGTAGGTGATTCTAGGAGCTCTGGTATCATAGTGCCTAAGGCACTTGACTGTTAACAGAAGGCTGGTTGGTCAAACCCACCAGCCACTCCTCAGAAGGAAGATTGGGCAATCTACTTCCATAGTGATACTGCCTCGGAAACCCAAGGAGGGGTTGCTCTGAGTTGGATCTGATTTGATGGCACATAACAACAATAACAACAACAATGTAGGTGCTTGTGATGCATGTTAATATTTGAGAACAACTAATTTGATTGGCAATGATGTGGTCTCATTCTAGTCCTACACCACTAGGACACTTAATCATTTAATGATGGGTGTGTGCTATCCATGTAGGTCAGGATAAAGAATATTTTAATAATCCACATGTGTTTCTAACTTTCATTTTCTGGAGAGTTGCTATTTAACTACCTCAGCGAAATAAATAATAGAATAACAAATGTCCTTAAGTAAAAATGAAATAAAATATGTTATGTAAGAATAAAAAGGACTGTATCTTTTGGCAATAAATGGTAAGATTTTAAAATAGTGAGTTCCTGATATCTTGTGTTTCAAACCTTCTAATAATGTCATCTCTCAACTCACAAAGGATTAAACTCTGTATTGAAAAGAAATCATCATTGCTTTTCAACTCACACTAAGCTGTATATAACAATGTGGCAAAGTATTCTGTATGATTTCATATTAAGAACTGTTCCACAAACAAGGTTTTGATAATTTCATCAGTTTCTTAGTTGTGTAGTTATTCAATATGAATCCTTATTATTGGACAATGGTAACCAGGAGATGTTTTAAAGTCATTTTATTCATGTGAATAAAATGTGAAAAATATTTTCATTAACTAGAGCACTATGTGCTTCTTCTCAAGGTTAATTGTTTCCTCTGATCTCCAGTTAAAACCTATTATTCTTAAACCCAGAGATTAACAAATGACAGATGGAATTATTCAATATCTAGAGAATACCGAACAGAGGCTTTGGTTCTCTTTAGATAGAGAAAAAATAGCATTAAAAATTAGCTTAAAAAGATCAAAACAATTATAATAAATTATATGAAATATTATTTCCTAGATTTCGGTTTTTAAAGAAGATCAAAAGATATTTGCTGAAGAGAAATAAAGAAAGCAATAACAACAACAATAACAACAAAAGAAATTAAAAAAATACAAAAACACATTTTACTCTACTAGCATAATAAAGTAATTGTACAGAAATTTAAGTATAATATGTATTTTCCCACCATGTCACAGATGAAAATTAAATACTAATGTGATAAAGCCCAGATCCAAGTTTTCAGGTGTTCATGGGGCTACTGAAGCAGTGGTTAATGTTAAGTTGTATGAGGATGAGAAGGTGACACTTTAACAAAGATTAAAGAAGTATCTAAACAAAATTGTGAATTGCCAGGTGCTATTTCAAACTGTCTGTGGTAGTTAAATTTGTGTGTCAACTTGGCTGGGCCTGGTTGAGTGGCTGGGCAATTGGATGTAGTATTCCCCATGATGAGACTGGTAACCAACTCCATGGTGGAATTTGCTGTGAGCAGCTGAATAGCTGCCCTAGAGATGTGGACTGCTTCCTGTGTATAAGGGGAAACCTTGGGGATAGTCTCTAGCTTATGGCAAGCTGGAACCCTGCATGTCACTGTGTCATTCAGCAGCCTGCTATGCTCTATTGACCTTGGGACTTACAATGGACTTGAATTAATGGCTTGTCATGTGGTTTGGTAACATTGGGACTGTGCCATTGTATTTTTCCACTTTGGGCTTGTTAGCCTCAGCAGCCAGTAGCTGCCTGAGTGAAGAGATGACTGTAGCTTCAGTGGGCCAGGAACAAGAGGCAGAGCTGAAGCCCAATGTTGAGGGCTTTCACCCAGCCCCTAGAGCCTGGCACTTTGAACTTGGACTTAAAGCCTCCAAACTGTAAGAGAATAAATTCCTGTTTGTTAAGGCCATCTCATTTGTGGTATATTTCTGTCAGAACAGCACTAGGTAACCAGAACAGAATATGGTACCAATAGAGTGCGGTGCTGCTCTGACAGACACCTAAAATGTGGAAACAGGAGTGGAGTGTTTCTTTGACCTGAGACCATAGCAGAGAGACCCCCGGCATATGGCACAAAAAACAGCAGGAGCAGACCCAAGAGCCCAGCGTGAGAGATGGCAGGAGCAGAGCCCAGAGACCAGCATTAAGTAGCAATAAGCTTACCAGCCCATAGAGGAGAAAGCCAGGTGCCATTGGATAGGTGACTTCCTGGCAGAGTGGGTTGCCTTTAGGCATTAATTGGTAGAAGAGACCAGCATAAGATGGAGTGGCAGGTTGGCCAGCCCATGGAGCAAGAAAGCCAAGTGCTTTTTGGGCAGGAAGTTTTCCAGTGGAGTGGATTGATTTTGGCATTAATCAGCAGAAGTGGAGAGACCAAGGAAATGGGAAGCAGAGCTTCCTCAGCCTTAAGAGTAGGAACATGGCCTTTGGGGGTGGAACCACCATAGTACCTATGTTTCAGAGTTAGACCATCACCAACTTGGTGTGTGGGGCTTCTCGTTCATGCAAGATGGAGTCACAGCTGCTGCCTAAGAGAGATGAGGCAGGGCTGCCATGCCCAAGAGGTAGAGGAACGGGGCCTGCCAGGCCAAGGGGGTAAGGTCACCACTCAGAAACTAGGAGATTAGGCACCTCAGTGAAGGAGATCTGTACAGATGCCACCCAATGAAGATCAGTACAGGTGCCAAGTTGACCAGGAATGGAATTGTGGTAGTTAAGTATGTGTGTCATGGGCAATTGGATGTAGTGTTCCTCAGGATGAGACTGTTAAACAACTCCCTGATGGAATCTACTGTGAGCAGCTTAGTATCTGCCCTGGGAATGTGGTCTGCTTCCTGTATATGAGGAGAAGTCTTAGGGATAGACAGTCTTTAGCTTATGACATGCTTGAACCTTGCATGTAGCCTGTGTTGTTTTTCAGCAGCCTGCCATGCTTTGCCAACCTTGGGACTTACAATGGACTTGAATTAATGGCCTGCCATGTGGTTTGGGACTGTGCCATGGTATTTGTCAACCTTGGGCTTGTTAGCCTCAGCAGCCAGTAGCTGCCTGAATGAAGAGATGCCTGTAGCTTCAGTGGGCTAGGAATAAGAGGCAGAGCTGAAGCCCAATGTAGAGGGGCTTTCACACAGCCCCTAGAGCCTGGGACTTTGAACTTGGACTTAAAGCCTCCAAACTGTAAGAGAATAAACTTCTCTTTGTTAAGGCTATCCCATTTATAGTACATTCTTGTCAGAGGAATACTAGGTAACCAGAACACTGTCAACATACTTTCTTCTCAAATTCAAATACTATGTAATTATTCCAGTTCTAGAAATTCTTTCTCTTGATATGATTATTGTGAATTATTAGAAAAAGAAATATTTTCCATTCATATTTCTCCATAATAGTTGTCACACAGCTATACAGGTGCATGCACACACACACTCCCTATTTGCTCCTGTTAGAGTTGAAGCCTTTTTGGTCTTTATATAACAAGCACAGGAGACTTTATGTAGTAGAAAATAAATAACTAGGAGCCAAATTTCAAGAGTCTATCTTGTATGATAAAAGTGGGGAGATAAAATGTCTTAAAACCTCCAGTCAGCAGCCTAAAACTTCGACATGAGTGTGATAGAAAAAAGTATCCTGCAGCTCCTATAAGGGATTTCAGGTGTGTCGCTTAACCAACTACTTCAAAGGAACCCTAGAGTTTGAGAGATAGATGATTTTAAAAAGTACAGGCATGAGAAATAATATTCTCCAATGGACCATTGACCCTCAGGTAAAATCAATTTTGGTTACACATTCAGATAAAGAGGAATAATTGAGGGTCCTGCCAAAGATCAGATAATAAATCATCAGCTGCTTGCCTATGTCATTATTATCTCTCTATCCTTTTCAGCATGAAGGCTTGGAGTAAATCATAGTGATCACAATCCATATCTTGAGAACATGTTATTAAGAGACATAAAAGTGCTACTCTTAGGTCAATATTTTACAAATTTTTGGCCTGATGATATCAAATAAAAGTCATCTTTCTGGACCCATATAGCTAGGTAATAGAAAAAAACAGAAAATCAACCAGCATCCATCCTTAAAATTAAAATGCCACTGGTGCAAAATGATGCTCAGTAAATTGCACTCTACATTCTTGTGTTTTGATGTAATAAAAGCTCAAAGATATTGACCCTAATGTACAATGTATCTGTTTCACAAAACAGGAAAGTATTTTGGGGAAATTCTCTCACTCTTAACTGCTGAAAATATCAAACCTGTCAAAAGGTAAGAGGCAAAAAGTGGGATGCTCCCTTCAATTATTCTCATGGCTTTTTTGTAAATTTCACTAACTGTATGTGCCATGTTATGGTTTTGACTGTACTTGCTTATCATCTTTTTCCTCTTTGAACATTTTTATGAACTATCATTTTCTAACTGATATAATTATATTTAAAAATATTATTATCATAAAAAGAAAGCCAATATCACTTAACTTAATTTGAAGAAAACACTAAAAATAAGAAATCAAAAAAAGATATTATTGTTATTGAATTTTACAAAACAGTGTTGCCTGTTCACAGCTCTAATATTGAAGCTTATCTAACTCCATTAACAAAGACAAACCATTTATCATTTAAATGATAAAGACTAATAGTAATTAACTAATGTGACTTTTTCCTTGATGGAATTAGACAAATAAGCAGAGAATCAAAACACAAAACTATACATGTGATTGTGAAATTTCAGAAAACAAGTGAACAACAAACCGAAGCAGAAACCAAACCACTCCTGTTGAGTCAATTCTGACTCATAATGATCCTGTAGGATGGAGTAGAACTGCTCCCTAGGGCTTCCAAGGCTGTAAATCCTTACAGAATCAGATGGCCTCATTCTTCTCCCATGGGGTGGATGGTGAGTTCAAACCACCAGCATTTCAGTTAGCAGGAGAATACTTGAACCACTGTGGCACCAGAGCTCCTTTTTAAGTAATAAAAATAAGACCAAAAATAATCCTGGTGAAAAAAGAAAAAAATGAGTTCTATGCTAAGAATTTGTAAGCAAAAAGTTACACTATGCAACAGAAACAATGAACCTCAAAGATAATGAAGATATACCTTCTAACTGATGAGGATGTTTTTCTGCTGGGGTATTCTATATCTAGTCAAACTCTCAATAAATCTCAGAAAGCAGGGAGGTACAGGAGAGAAGGATAAATGAAAATAGTGAACACAAAGAGGAAGAAGGAAGAGTGCTGGCACATTGTGGGATTTGCAATCAATGCCACGAAACACAATATATATGAGTCATTGAATGGAAAACCAATTTGCTCTGGAAACATTCACCTAAATTACAATAAAGAGTTAACAGCAACAACAAAAAGGAATCCAGAGTGATTGATTTATTTTGCTCACCTTAATGCCTCGGAAACCCAAGGAGAGTTCGCTATGAGTCGGGTCCAATGAGTCGGGTCCGACTTGATGGCACATAACAACAACAACAGCAACAACAATGTCTTCAAGGGAGCTCTGGTGGTGTAGCACTTAAGACATTTGACTACTAACCAAAAGGCTGGTGCTTCAGACTCACCAGCCACCCCTCAGAAGGAAGGTTGGGCAATCTACTTCTGTAGAGATACCACCTCGGAAACCCCAGGAGGGGTCACTGTGAATTTAACCTTTCATGATATCCATTTAACCCTTGTTTCTAACTTTTGGCTATTGTGAATAATGCAATAATAAAAATTGATGAACCTTGAAATGCAGAGTTGAGTAAATAATCACAAAAGTACTGTTGTTGTTACCTAATGCCACTCTGAGAGGATTATACCACAAATGGGATGGTCTTGTCAAATGAGTTTATTCTTACAATTTGGAGGTTTTAAGTCTGAATTCAAAGTGCCAGGCTCTAGGGCTGGGTGAAAGCCCTTCAACCTTGGGCTTCAGCTCTGCTTCCTTCTCCTGACCCACTGAAGCTAGAGGCTTTTCCTCACTCAGACAACTGCTGGCTGCTGAGACTGACAGACCTAAGGTTGACAAGTAAAAAGGCACAGTCCCAATGTTACCAAACCACATGGCAGGCCATTAATTCAAGTCTATTGAAAGTCCCAAGGTCAGCAGAGCATAACAGGCTGCTGAACAATGACATGTTTACATGCAGGGTCCAAGCATGCCATGAGCTGGAGACCATTACACAAGGCTTCTCCTTATATTCAGGAAGCGGACCACATTTCTGAGGCAGCTACTCAATGGCTCACAGCAGATTCCAACATGGAGTTGTTACCAGTCTCATCATGGGGAATACTTCCACCAGCTGCCCAGCCACTCAACCAGGCCCAGCCAAGTTGACACACACAACTTAACTACCACAAGTACAGATATTATATGATCTTGTTTACAGGAAAAGGAAATACATAGAGCCTATGGTGATTGTTGTTCGGTGCCATTCAATAGGATCCTACTAATAGTGACGCTACACAGAACAGAATAAAACAATACCTAATCCTGGGCCATCCTCATCATCATTATTATGCTTGAGTCTATTGTTGTAGCCACTCTGTACATCCAACTCAAAGAAGGTCTTCCCTTTTTTCGCTGACCCTCTACTTTGCTAAATATGATATCTTTCTTCAGGGGCTGCTAAGTTCTGATAGCATTACCAAAGTATGTGAGGCTAAGTCTGACCATTCTCACTTCTAAGGAGCATTCTGGCTGTACTTCTTCTGAAAAAATTCCGTTAGTTTTTCTAGCAATATATTGTAAATTCAATATTTCTTTCCCAACTCCACAATTAAAATGCATCAATTCCTCTGCAGACTTCCTTATTCATTGTGCAGCATTCACGTACATATGAGGCTACTGACAATACCATGGCTTGGCAAGGGGACAAGGGGGAAAGGGAGGACACAGAAACATGTAGAAAAGATATAGACAACAGAGGCAAATTATATCACATGCACATACTGCATTACCAGGGGCAGCAAACAGGAGGCTATTCATAAATGCATAAACAAGTGAGAAGATCAGGTGGGGGTAGGTGAACAGGAAAATAGTATAACCAAGACCAAGGATAGATTTGGCCAAAGGATCTCTTACATATGTACTTGCGTTACAAAATTATCTACATAAATTACAGAAGCAACAGAGGACAAGGTTGGAGTAGCTTCTCAGAGACGACCACACACATTGAGGGAGAGGATCAGCAGACTTGTAGGCTTGGGACCATAGTCTCAGGGCATGTCATGCTCACTTGGCACAACATAGTCCATAAAAATCTTGTTCTACATCCCACTTTGGTGAGTAGAAATTGGGGTCTGAAAAGCTATCAAGTGACCATCTAAGATGTCACTATTCATTCCCTTTCATCTGGAGCAAAGAAGACTGAAGAAAAGCAAAGTCATTCGGAAACAATTAGTCCAAAGATACAATGGACCATGAGGACCTCACTCTTTATGACCCTAAGACCAGAAGAATTAGATGGTGCCCAGGTACGAACGCCAACCACTAGAAAAGGTATCAAAATTGGAGATCCTGAATAGAGTGGGGAAAAAAAAATGTGGAACCAAATTCAAAAACAAAAAAAATGATCAGAATTACTGGTTGGAGAGAGACTGGTGGAACCCCTGAGACTATGGCCACTGGTTATCTTTCAAGCCTGGAAATGGACTCATTTCTGTGGATTCGCTCTCAGCCCCATTTTTGTTGACCCTCCACTTTACCAAGCATGATATTCTTCTCTAGGAGATAGTCCCATCTGAAAACATGACCAAATTAGGTGAGACAAAGTTTGGTCATTCTTGTTTCCAAGGAGCATTCCAGCTGTAATTCTTCCAGGACAGATCTGTTAGTTCTTTTAGCAGTCTATGGTACTCTCAGTATTCTTCACTAATACCACAACCCAAAAGCATTCACCCTTCCTTATTCATTGTCCAGCTCTCACATGCATATGAGTTGATTAAAAATACTATGGCTTGTGTCAGGTGCACCTCAGTCTTCCAGGAGACATCTTTGCTCTTCAGCACTTTAAAGAGGTCTTTTGCAGCAGATTTGTCCAGTGCTATACGTTGTCTGATATCTTGATTGCTACTTTACTGGTGTTAATTGTAGAACCAAGTAATATGAAGTCTTTGACAGCCTCAATCTTTTCTCCATTTACTGTGATGCTGCTTATAGGTCCATCTGTGAGGACTTTTGTTTTCTTTATATTGAGGTGTAATCCATCCTGCAGACTGTCGTCTTCAATCTTCATCAGTAAGTGTTTCGAGTCATTCTCACTTTCACCAAGCAAAGCTGTGTCATCAGTGTATTGCAGGTTGATAATGACTCTTCCTCCACTACTGATGCCATGTTCTTTTTCATATAGTCCAGCTTCTGGAATTGTTTTCTCAGCATACATGTTGAATAAGTCTGGTGAAAGGATGCAATCCATACTTATTCAACATGTGCTCAATGGCCACTTGTTGGTCAGGTTTCAGTGGAGCTTCCAGATTGAGAAGCTCCACTCCAGCTCCACTTAGTTGCCCAACTAAGAGGATAGATGTGGCTGTCCACTTCTGAAAAAATTTGACCACTGAAAACCTTATGAATAACAATGGTTATGTGTGATTACCAAAAGTGTAAAGGAAGGGCATAAGAGGAGCTATTGTTTATGAAGCAAAGAGTTTCTGTTTATGGTGATAGGAAATCCAGCATTAATTAAGAGAGATGGCTTCACATTTGATTACTGTAATTGATATCACTAAGCTGTAAAATTGATAATGAATCAGCAAATATTGAATTGCATAAATATTGAATTGGCAAATAATATATAAAATGCAA
>NW_006922502.1:19223-24803 GCF_000298275.1 Orycteropus afer afer | reverse complement strand
TATATATAATGCAGTTGCTGAGGCTGCTTTTGCCCAACCAAATACCTCATGGGACTTATTTATTTAAAGGTTTAGATGTTTAGGCTCTTAAATTAAGGGACATCTCAATCAATTAGTGTAGTATCTATTTTCAGTACTTTTGTTCTACCTCCTAGTTACATAGTGACCTGGGTCTTAAAAGGTAACAAGATTGCATTCAAAATACACTAATTAGTGTCCATTCGTCTAAGCAAAGAGGAAGAAAGAGAGTAAGAAAGTTCGAAGGAAATCAAATACATGTCTTGTTTACTCCTTGTACAACTGATTTTTCTGCCATACTATTGCTAGAGTCTTTTGACTTGTCTCTGACTCATAGCAACATTATGTACAATAGAACAAACCCCTGGCTAGTCCTTCACCATGCTCACAATACTTGCTTGCTATGCTTGACCCTGTCTTTAGAAACACTGTGTCAATCCATCTTTTTGATGGCCTTTCCCTTTTTTTACTGACCTACTACTTTACTGAGCATGTATCATTCTCCAGTGACTGGTCCTTTACGACATGATCAAAGCTGATGAGACAAAGTCTGGTCATTCTTCGTTGTAAGGAACATTCTGGCTGCACTTCTTCCAGGATGTGATTGTTCATTCTTCAGGCACCACAACTCACCACTCACTGCCGTCGAGTCAATTCCAACTCATAGCAACCCCTCCTAAGGTTTCAGATGCAGTATCTCTATGGAAATAGATTGCCAGTCTTCCTTCCAAGGAGAGGCTGGTGGGTTTGAACTGACAGCCTTCTGGTTAGCAGTCAGACCCCTTAGGCACTACGCTGTCAGAGCTCCCACTGTTCAGGCAGTCCATGGTATTTTCAGTATTCTTCACCAACACTGGAATTCACGGACATCAATTTTTCTTCAGTCTTCCTTATTCATTGTCTACCTTTAACATGAATGTGAGGTGACTAAAAATACTATGACTTGGGTCAGGCTCACTTTAGTCTTTAAAGTGACATCTTTGCTCTTTAACACTGTAAAGAGGTCTTTTGCAGCAGATTTGCCCACTGCAATATGATGTGGGATTTCTTGACTGTTGCTTTGTGTTGATTGTGAATCCAAGTAAAATGAAATCCCTGACAACTTCAATTCTTTTCTCCATTTATGATGCTGCTGCTTATTGGTCCAGTAATGAGGATTTCCATTATCTTTTTGTTGAGGAGTAATCCATATTGTAGACTGCAGTCTTTAATCTTCATCAATAAGTACTTCAGGTCATCTTTACTTTCAGCAAGCAATGTTGTATCATCTGCATATTGCAGGTTATGAATGAGTAAGTGTTCCTTCAATCCTTATGCCAGATTCCTCTTCATATAATCCAACTTCTCAGAATATTTGCTCAGCATTTAGATTGAATATGTATGGTGAAGGGATACAACCCTGATGTATATTCTTCCTGCTTTTAAACTATGCAATATTTCCTTATGGTTTCTCAAACAACAGACTCCTAGTCTATATACAGGTTTTTCACGAGTACAATTATCCATAATTTGTTATGATCCACAAAGTTAAATGCTTTTGCATAGTCAATAAACCATAACTAAACATCTTTCAAGTATTATTTCCTTTCCACCAAGATCCATCTGTCATCTGCAACGATATCACTCTTTTCACGTCTTCTGCTGAATCCAGCTTGCATTTCTGGAAATTCCCTGCCAATATACTGCTGCAGCCCTTTTTGAATTATCTTCAGCAAAATTTTACTTGTGTATGATATTAATGATGTTTTTCAATAATTTCCACATTCTATTGCATCAGCTTTCTTTAGAATGGGTGCAAATATGAATCTCTTCCAAATTTCTTGGCATAGACGAGGAAGTACCTCCAGCACAGCCTCCATTTGTTGAAACATCTAACTGGGTGTACTGTCATACCTGGAACCTTGTTTTTACGAATTCCTTCAGTGGAGCTTCGACTTCAATTCCATTGGTTCTTGGTCTTATGTCACTTCCTGAAATAGTTAAATATAGACAAATTCTTTTTTGTACAGTGACTCCATGCATTCCTTCCATTTTCTTTTGATTTCCCTGCATCGTTTAATATTTTGCCTATAGAATTTTTCAATATTTCAACTCGAGGTTCAGATTTTTTATATGTTTCTTCTACCTTGAAAAATATCACGTGTGTTCTTCCCTTTTGGTTGTCTAATTCCAGATCTCTGCACATTTCATTATAATAATGGATTTTGTTTTCTTTAGCTGCTCTTTGAAATCTGTTCAGCTCTTTTATCATATAATTTCTTCCATTCTACTTCAGCTACTGACCATTCAAGAGCAACTTTCAGAGTCTCTTTTGACATCCATTTTGGTCTTTTCCTCCTTTCCAGTATTTTTAAATGGCTTTAAAAATATTATTGTGATTTGGATTAAAATTTACAGAGCAAATTTATTTTCTATACACCAGAACATACACATTTTGTCTCATGATATTAATTGCAATTTCCCATAATGTAACAGCTTTCTTCCCACTTCCTCCCCTTAGTTACCTCTTCTCTGTGTCTTTTCCTCCCGTGCAATCTAGCATACCCCCACCCCAAGCTATCTTCTAAGCAAACACTGCCCTTCTGTTTACCCACTTTCTATCTCTCCTCTTTCCACACATGCAGTCTTTCTGATTTCTGTATTTTCTGTCTGGTGAGATCCACGTGTATAGTGCCATTTATGTTGTTGAAGAAAAGGTATCTGCAATGAATAAGTCATTGGTCTTGCAAAATTCTGTGATGCAGCCTCTGGTGACATTTCTACCACCAAAGATATATTTTCCAGCTACCCAATGATTCTTTTTTATTTCCAACTTTTGCATTCCAATCACCAGTAATCATCAATACTTCTTGATTGCATGCTTGCTCAACTTCAGACTGTAGAAGTTGGTAAACATATTCAATTTCTTTGTCTTTGGCTTTAGTGGCAGGTGCATAAATTTAAATAATAATAGTATTAATGGGTTTTCCATGTAGGCATATAGATATTTTCCTATCATTGATGGTGCTGTACTGCAGAATATATCTTGAAACATTCTTTGTGACAATGAATGTCACACCATTCATTTTCAATCTGTCATTCTTGGCATAGTAGATCTTATGGTTGTCTGGTTCAAAAGGGCCCAAACAAGGAGTTCTGGTAGCATAGTGCCTAAGGCACTTGACTGCTAACCAGGAGGCTGGCGGTTCAAACCCACCAGCCACTCCTCGGAAGGAAGGTTGGGCAATCCTACTTCCGTAGTGATAACTGCCTCGGAAACCCAAGGAGGGGTCGCTATGAGTCGGGGCCGACTCGATGGCAAATAACAACAACAACAACAACAACAGTGCCTAGGATATCAATCTTTATATGTTCCATTTAATTTCTGACAACTTCCAATATTCTTAAATTCATATTTTGTACATTCCACTTTCTGGTTATTAACTGATGATTGCAGCTATTTCTTCCCATTTTGAGGCCCACCCTATCACCAAAGGAAGGTTTCAAAACCTTTACTCCATCCAAGTCATTAAAGCTGACTCTACTCTGGGGATGCAGCTCTTCCATAGTTGAATTTTGAGTGCCTTCCGACATGAGGGGCTCATCTTCTGGAATTATCTCACACCATGTTTCAGGGCTATTCACAGTTTTCCAATAATATATCAGACAGTGTTTCACTCCTTTTCATAATTTTTTCAATGATCAAATATTTTGAGAAGTCAATGCCTCTTCCTTCTTCCTAGTCTGTAATAGTCTGGAATCTGCTGAAATCTGTCGACCGTAAGTGTCCCTGCTGGTATTTGAAATAATGGTGGCAAAGCCTCCAGCCTTACAACAGCATGTAAGCCATCACTTTATGACAAACTGACATAAGAGTGATTTTATCCATATAAGCCTTCAATATTGCAATTTTTTTTTCTTCAGGTCTTTTAACTTGAGAAATGCCAAGAATGTTCTTCCTTCTTGTTTTTAACCTAAGGTTTTACACATTTCATTATAATAATTGGCTTTGTCTTCTTCAGCTTCTCTTTGAAATCTTCTGTTCATCTCTTTTATTTCTTCCATTTGGTTTAGCTGCTCTGCGTTCAACAGCAAGTTTCAGCGTGTCTTCTGATATCCATTTTGGTCTTTTCTTCCTTTTCTGTATTTTTAATGACCTTTCATTTTCTTATGTATTATAATCTTGATCACATCATACAACTTGTCCTGTCTTCAATCATTGATATTCAATACATGAAATTTATTCTTCAGATAGTCTATTAAATCAGGTGATGCATAATCAAGGTAGATTTTCGGTCTTGTGGACTTGTGTTCATTTTCTTCATCTTCAATGTGAAGTTGCATATGAACAGTAAATGGTCTGCTTTACAATCAGCTCCTGGCCTTGTTTTCAGTGATGATAGTGAATTTCTCCAATATATTTTTCCACAGTTGTAGTTGACCTGATTCATGTGTATTCCATCTGGCAAGGTACATGTGCATAGCCATCATTTATATTCTTGAAAAAAATGTATTTGCAATGATTAAGTAATGGGACTTGCAAAATTCTATCATGTGATTTCTGGAATCATTTATTTCACCAAGACCGTATTTTCCAGCTACCTATGCTTCTTCATTTCCCACTTCAGTGGTCCAATAAACAGTAATCATCAATACATGTTCAATACAATTTCAGACTGCAGAACTGGTAAAACTCTTCAGTTTCTTCATCTTTGGCTTTAGTTGTTGGTGTCTAAATTTGAATAATTGTAGTATAAACTGGTCTTTCATGTACATATAAGGATATTATCCTAACACTGACAACATTGTAGTGCAGGATAGATCTTGAAATGTTCTTTTTGATGATGAATGTGAGGTCATTTCTCTTCAATTTGTCATTCCCAGTAAAGTAGACCATATGCTTGTCTGATTCAAAGTGGCCAATATTGGTCCCTTTCTGCTTATTTGTACATAGTTTATTGATCTTTATGTGTTCTGTTTCATTTTTGACTACTTCCTACTTTCCTAGAGTCATACTTCATACATTCCACATTGTGAATATTAATGAATATTTGTAGCTGTTTCTTCTTGTTTTGAATCTCTCCCCAGCAGGAAATGAAGGTCCTGAACACTTTACTCCATCTACATCATTAAGGTCAACTCTACTTTGAGGAGCTTCTCCCCAATCATATTTGGAATTCCTTCTAACCTAAGGGTCTTCTCCTCAAGTACAGTATCAGACAATGTTTCAGTATTGTTCATAAAATTTTCTAATAATATATCTGACAATCATTACTGCTCTTACTCAGGATTTTAGTGGCCAAGTTTTTCAGAAGTGGATGGCTTCATCTTCATCAAGTCTGTCTTAATCTGGAAGTTACACTGTAATGTGTCCTTCCTGGGTGCCCCTGCAGGTATGTGTAATATCAGTGGCATAGCTTCCAGCCTCATAGTATCATGCAAGCCACCACAGTACAACACACTGACAGATGAATGGTATCTTCTGCCATGAGACCTGAAAACTGGGTGATGCCTGGCTACCATTACTGAACACTATAATGAAGATTAAGTAGAAGAACCCTGATCAGAAGAATATATATATAT
>NW_006922502.1:18176-18978 GCF_000298275.1 Orycteropus afer afer | reverse complement strand
GAAGTAGATTGCCCAATCTTCCTTCCAAGAAGTGGCTGGTGAGTTTGAACTGCCAGATTTCTGATTAGCAGTCAAATGCCTTAGGAACTACACCACCAGAGCTCTCCAAAAAGTAAAGTAACTACAACTTTTAAACTTTAAGCATTAAACAACATGTGCACCCTGAAGTCTTTTTTTTTTAAATCAAAAGATAGCATATTTTAATTAGTAAATTATGTCTGTTTAAAGCACTGTGCTCTTTTAAAGAATTATTTATGTAAAATCAAATTGACAATGGCAGCCCAAAATGTTGGATGAGAAGCTTAGCAGACAGTGAATTTAAGATAATGTTTTAGAGTAACATGGAAAACAACAGTCAGAATGGTAGCACAACTGATGAATTGAACCAATGCCTCTGCATTTTACAGGTAATGAATACTAAAGTGGTATCTCTTTTGTTGTATATGTTTTCATAAAAATAAGAAAAAATTCAATACCTTTTCAAATATGAAAGGACTCAGAAATTATCTTTCATGCTCTAATTAGTAAAACAAGAAAAAGAAGACACAGAGTCTAGATACCAAAGGTTTTTACATTACAAAGCAGGAAAGAAAAAGTTAAGGCATGAGATTTGTAGTAAGAACAGAGCACCCAGGTCAGATTGGAGCGAAAGAGATCATATTGAGAGAGAATCTACCAGAGAAAAAACTTAACACACTGATAGATAAACTGATATATTTGAGAATTTGGAATTTAAATGTTACTAGATGACTAATGGAGCTCTGGTAGCGTACTGCCTAAGGCACTTGACTGCTAACCAGAA
>NW_006922502.1:14609-17129 GCF_000298275.1 Orycteropus afer afer | reverse complement strand
TATATATATTATTTAAAAATAGGAATTTGAAGAGATTTGAAAACAGCAGTGAGAACAGACATATGTACATTCCAATGTTCATTGGAGCACCATTGACAATAGCCAAAATATGAAAAAACCTAAATACCCATCAAAAGATGAATGGATAAACGAATGTTCTATATAGGCATAATGAATATTACCCAACCATAAAGAGAAATGAAGTCTTGATCCATGCTACAACATGGATGAACTTTAAAAATATAATGTCAAGTGAAATAAGTCAATCACAAAAGGAATAATGTTCCATCTCAATAGAAAGAAATACTTAGAATAGACAAATATATAGAGATCAAAGCTTAATAGTGGTTACCAGGGAAAAAAGAGAGGAGGGAAAGGGGAATTATGGTTTATGTGTTTAGGAAAAATAAAGTCTGTTTATGATGATGGGCAATTTGGTCAGTTATATTGGTGATAGTTTCACAACATGATTGAAATAATGGATATCTCTGAATTGCACATGCAAAATATGTTGAATTGGTAAATATTATGTTATCTATAGTATTATATTATCAATAGTTTTACATCATCTAAGAAAATGGTCAAAATGGCAATTTATTGTTTTGTATTTTAGCACAATTATATATACCAAACCCATCCCATTGCCATCAAGTTGATTCCAACTCATAGTGACCCCCAATTGGGTTTCCAAGGTGGTAAATCTTTATGGAAGTTGATTGTCCCATCTTCTTTCCATGGAGTGCCTGGTGGGTTTGAACCACCAACCATCTTGTTAGCAGTCAAATGCCTTAGGCACTGTGCCACCAGAACTCCTTAATTATGTATACAGAGATATATAAAAGGAATTAGAGCAAATGTAAAAAATAATAAAAATTTCCTCTCTAGGGAATGAGATATTTACAGAAGTGTCCCCACTCATCAGGCAGTCTGTTGTACTGTGCTAGCTTGTGTGCGGCTGTGAGGCTGGAGGCTATGCCACTGGTACTTCAAACACCAGCAGGTTCACACATGGAGGACCAGTTTCAGTGGAGCTTCCAGACTAAGACAGACTCAGAAGAAGGAAGAGGCCATCTACTTCTCAAAGTTTTACCCAAGGAAAACCTTCTGAATTGTGGATTGGTTCCACAATCAACACCAATGGAAGGAGAAGTCAAGAAATGAGATGACATATTGCACTGGGCAAATCTGATGCAAAAAACCTCTTTATAGTTCTGAAGAACAAATATGTCTCTTTGAAGGCTAAGATGCACCTAACCCAAGTCATGGTATTTTCCATAGCCTCATATGTGTGTGAGAGGAGCATAATGAATAAGGAAGACTGAAGAAGAGTTAATACTTTGGGGTTGTGGTGTTGGCAAAGAATACTGAAATTACCATGGACTGGAAGAAGAATGAACAAATCTTTCCTGGAAGAAGTGTACCTGGAATTCTTCTTAGAAGTGAGGATGCCCAGACTTCATCTCATCTACTTTGGTCATACTATCAGAAAGGACCATTCTCAGGAGAAGGATATCATGATTGGTAAAGTGGAGAGTCAGAGAAAATGGGAAAACCTTCAACGAAGTGAACTGATACAATGGCTGTCATGATGGGCTCAGGTACAGAAAGGATTATGAGGCAGGCACAGGACTGGCAGTATTTCATTCTGCTATACATAGGGTCACTATGAGTTGGACCTGATTTGATGGCACCTAACAACAACATTTACAGAATATATTTCAAATCTTTACATATTTTTCTTTAACAAAAATTAAATTCAGCTTGAAAAGAAAAAAAAATGCAATAACAATATTATTTAGCACAATCTTTTTGTGATATACATATGGCTCTTGCATATTGTGACTCTAAATTAATTTTTCTGGTCACTCTGAGTAGAAATGTAAAATCATTAGTCACTAAGAAGGTTTCTAACATATCTATAAATACTAATAAATCAAATACAAGCCTGTGAGCCTACAAAAAGAAATGTACTTTAGAGTTTAATCTATAACACTCATTTTATTTAAATTTTTTTTCTTTCCTCCTTTTTTTTTTCTTTTTCTTTTTTTTAATTAGTGTGTCTTCCTTAATAGACCCTGAGATACCTAAGAATATATCTTTATCATTCTTCTCTGATTTTGTAACACCTAGAAAATAAACATTCTATAAATCCTGTGCTTTTTGATTAATAAAAGAACATAAAACTTATGTCTGAATGGTTTGGTGAAAGAGTAGTAATTTTTTGTCATAAGCCTCAGAGCTTAGGTCACATATAATGTATAGAATTTTCCGTGATGGTGCAATGGTTAAGCACTTGCCAGGTAACTGAAAAGTTGTCAGTTAGAATCCACCCAGCTGTTCCATGGGAAAAAGGCCTGTGATCTGCTTTTATAAAGATTACAGCATAGAAAACTCTATGGGGAAGTTCTACACTGTCAAATGGGATCATTATGAGTCAAAAATTAACTCAATGGCTTCTAACAACAACCTCAACAAATAGTATTTTCCATATTATTTCCTCTATTCTGCAATCCTACATAG
>NW_006922502.1:4626-9404 GCF_000298275.1 Orycteropus afer afer | reverse complement strand
CTTGTGGCCCAGCTTTGCCTCCCGCCCCTTTTTACCTGTATATCCTTCTGCTCCAGAGGTCCCTACCCTCTGCTGCTCCCTCCCTTTCCTGGCTCTAGGGGACTTGGGGACTAGCCTTGCCTCCCATCCATTTTTACCTGGATATCCTGTCACTCCAGATGTCCCCAGACTCTGTTATTCCCTCTCTTTCCTACCACTAGTATCAGTACATATATTGAATGGAGCTCTTTGGAAGATGAAAGTTGATGTAAGAATTTAGGGGTTGGGAACATTTGTACTCAGTGGAGTCTGGCTAGAGAAATTAATGCTAGCATTCAAACTAGCAATCTCAATGGACTGAACGCTTGAGAAGCTTCTGAAAGACTGTAGCAGCAAGGGTAAAAATAAAGCCCAAAAACCAAAATTCAGACGTAGCTTAAGATTTTTCAAAAATCTTTGCAAACTGTACTTATCCTAGTGTTTAAAATTAAATTAAGTATTAAGTGCATAATTTATTAAACCAAACGCACTGCCATGGAGTTGGATCAGACTTATAGCGACCCCTCCTTGGGTTTTTGAGGCAATATCACTATGGAAGTAGATTGCCCAATCTTCCTTCTGAGGATGTCTGGTGGGTTTGAACCTCCAGACTTCTGGTTAGCAGTCAAATGCCTTATGCACTACACTATCAGCACTCCCATGTAATGTATAGAACATGTGGAAATTAAGTGTTTGTTTTAGCATTATATCATGGCTAGATATTAAATTGGTGTCTCTGATTAACTAGCAAAACCCTAAGAAAATAAATAAGGGGGGATTATGAATGTAATGTATTAGCCAATGAACCAATAAAAGGTCTTGTCTATTTAAAGTGATATACTGGCAAATCTGTGGAAAGCCTTCTTGCTTTTCATTTTTTTTGTGATTTTGGTGAAAATCTACAGAGCAAATTCACTTTCCATACAACAGTTCACATATACTCTGTCTCATGACATTGACTACAATTTACACCAATGCAAGAACTTCCCCTCCCACTTCCTTCCTATTCCCTGTGTCCATCCCTCCATGCACTCCTGTTTCCTGATCTGTCTCCTAATGCATAAACAGCCCTTCTTTCTCCCATGATTGATCTCTGCAAGGAGTGTATCTACCTCAGGTTCAACTCATATGCCTGTCTTTTGTTTGGCTGGAAGCTACAGGTGTGGGTTCAATTCCAGGTGAAGGGCAGCTAGGGGCCATAGTCTCAGGGGTTCCACCAGGCTCTAACAGACCAGCAAATCTGGTCCCCCTTTTTTTTTTTTCCCAAGTGATGTTGAGTTTTATTCCACATTGTTCTCCCTCTCTCTCCAGGATTTCCTACATAAATCCCCCTCCAAGTGGTTGACAGTGGTAGCCAGGAACCATCTATTTCTTTTGGTCTCACAATCATATAGGCTGCATATCACATGGTGTACCAGTTGTTAGGACTAATTGTTTCCATGAATCTTTGGTTTTCTTCATTCTTCTTTGCTCTGGATGAGGAGAGACCCATTGTTGCATCTAGATGGCTGCTTGCTAGCTTTTAAGATCCCAATCAGTACTTACCAAAGTAGGAGGTGGAACAATGTTTTGTGTAGTATGTTATTCCAATGGAGCTTGATGTCCCCTGCAATTATGGTCCCAAGCCCACCTGTTCAACTACTCAGTTACTCTGGGTAGTTGGCTGTGATCAAGAAGAGACTACAACCTTGTCCCTTGTCAGCTCTACTATATACCTGGGAATTCTTACAGATCATACAAATACACTTATAGGACCATTGTCTGTCATTTAAGAAATTCTTATTAAAAATCCATATCCATGTCACAAGAACCACAATATATTGGTTAAATGTATATTCAGGCCCACAATACTTACAAAAATTATTTAGAGTCAGATGTGTGTTATAATTCAGAACATTTTTATTTTGTGTTTTGTTTTTTAGAAAGATAATACAGCGTACAGACCTGGATAACATCATTTGAATGGTTTGGCTCAGCATTCCATAATCAAATACATTAATATTTTTAATCTAAACATAAAAATATTCTAAAATTTCTGATGTTTAGTCACAAATGTGCTTGATACATGAAAAAGGTGACTAAAAAATATAGATTATGTTGCAAAAAGTATTATATCATAAGGTGAGAAACTAAAAGTATGTACGAAAAGGCAAGAAAAATATAGAGGAAATACTGCATAAATTTAGAGAATGATAGTGCTTGGGGAGACTTTAGATACCATAAAGTAGTCATCTCATTTTTTCAGCTAGTAAAAACTAAAGCTCAGAAGTATTAAAGGACTTAGCTGATAAAGTCCCGAGGCAAACCAATATTGCAAGATCACCAGAGTCATTAAAAATACCTGGTCCTGTTGACTTGGCCAGGGATGTGTTCTATTTCTCACTTTCTTAGGTGAATTCCTCTAAAGGCAAAGATAAGACCAGTACATGTTTCCATCTTCCTGTCTCATTTATTTACTTAATTTGTCCTAGAATCTATGGGTGCTCAATACAGTGATGAACAGAAGCACAAATAACATCCTTACAAGGTTTCAATTGCTGCCAAGGATATTAAAAATCCAGAATATTTAACTTTTAAATAACCTTTAACATAACCCTTCCCACACTGGACTTTACTGCAGTGTATGTATTCTAATTTCATGACCACAAAATCACTCATTTTGCTGGTGGTTTTGTTTCCTGGTATTCTGTCATTGAAAGTCATTTTCTTTTTTACTTATTGCCTCTGTGGCTACCTTCCAACAACAAATATTTATCAAAGACTACTTATGCTTGGTCCACTGGGAAAGCCACAGGGACACCAACTAAAGATCAAGACCAAGTGGGAAGACCAGTAACTATGTCTATAATTGTGGGAAGTGACTCAAGGTCTTTTGCCACTTTTACTTTTGAAATAAAATGTTATGAGGTGCAAATGAGATGAAGAAGCAGCAGTGGTGTCCTGCCTTTCTGGTCACAGATCAAACGGTATGGAAAGTACAAGGGCTCAGCTGGCATGGGTGAGGGCAGAGGGTATTCTATTTAGAGGATTTAAAGTCATTGACATATGACTATAATCTATTTTTCCAGGGAATTGCTGCTATAAGTAAGGAATACATACCAGCAACATTGGCATCCTCAGGGAACTTATTAAAATGCTGAATCTTGGACCCCATTTCTGCCTCTGGGAGCCCTTGTGGTGCAGTGATTAAAGCATTAGACTGGTAACCAAAAGGTAAGCTGTTTGAACCCACCAGTCTCCTGCTGGAGAATGATGTGGCAGTCTGCTTCAGTAAAGAAATTCAAGGGACAGCCTTGTAAACCCTGCATTAGTCTTGGTGTGCCTTCTGACAAAATAAAAACCAAAACAACAACAACAACAACAACAACCTCTCAGTGCCATGGAGTCCATTCAACTCATACTGACTCCTCCTTGGGTTTCTGAGGCAGTATCACTACAGAAGTAGATTGCCCCATCTTCCTTCCGAAGAGTGGATGGTGGGTTTGAACTGTCAGCCTTCTGGTTAGCAGGCAAATGTCTTAGCCACTATGCTATGAGCGCTCATATATATATGGAGAGAGAACCTATAAAACAGAGTAGAATTGCTCTATGGGGTTTCTAAGGTTGTAATCTTAGTGGAAGCAGACTGCCACATCTTTCTCCTATGGAGCTGCTAGTGCGTTCCAACTTTCCACCTTTAGTTAGCAGCCAAGTGCTTTAATCACTGTACCACATGGCTCCTTACGAAAGAGTAGGGTTCAAAAAAAGAAAGGGGGGAAGCAGAAACTCACTTGAAGAGACAAAACTGTTGTCTCACTTTTCAACAGGAATAGCTATAAATTTTGACTTTTATCTGAACCCAGACCCTCAATGAGATGGATTGACCCAGTGGTGCAACACTGGGCTCAAGCATAGCAATGATTGGGGGGATGACACACCACAAGGCATTGTTTCATTCTGTTTTTCATGGGATTGCTCTGAGTTAGAACCCACTGAACAGCACATAACAGAAACAACAGTTACACAACTTTTCCTTTTTATCAAGCCAATCATTTTATGCACCATGGCTGTTAGTGATGCCGAGCTTCTAGATTCCCCTGACAGGTCTAAAGGACTCGTTCTCTCAGCTTTGGGCAAGGTTGTTGCCCAATAATTCTCATCTGGAACTGACTTCTGAAATTGAATCGACTGAAGACAGTCATTTCTCCCAAGGAAGCACTGTCTTCCTTGGGAAACTCTCATTTAAGGGCAGGTAGATCCCGATGTAAAAAGAAACCTCAAAAAGTTCTTGCCAGATTCAGCGTGTCCTATGGGATCAGCTGAAGTCCTTGTGATAGTATTTTATGCCAATTTTTCTCTGTGATGGACTGTTGAACTTGGGCAAACACACTGACAAAGCACCAGCATGGTACTCTCCATCTCCAAATCAATTTCTCAGGGAATCCAACCTGTGGCAATGGCCTTCTATTCCATATCCTGTTTCATGATATTATTTGGATTACTTTTGAGTAAAGAGTTTCCTTATGACACCAAACTATATGGGATCTATTTTATCTTCAAGAACAGTACTGCACATATTCCTAAAGAAAGAACATATGCACTGTACTGGAAGAATGAAATAATAAAAGAAAAATACAACTTTTGTTCCAGGATAATGGCAGTTATCAAATTTATTTAAATAAGGAGGCTAAAGAAGAGGAAATATGGTGAGAGACCATCTACACGTGATTAAGTTGTGTTCTGAGGTGCCACTGCATCGGTTCTGAACCATGGCATCCCAA
>NW_006922502.1:2764-4126 GCF_000298275.1 Orycteropus afer afer | reverse complement strand
TCCAGTCAATTAGACAACACACAGACACACACACAAGTGAGATAATGAACACCCTGATCTTTTACAAAATTGGTTGACTACTTGCTAAGAAACAGAAATTAGATTAAAAATCATCTTTTATTTAATTTTAATTTACTTTTACTTTTAGAATTATGTATTGAATGGATTCACAAGTCTATTTTAATGTGAGAACTTTGTGTCCTTTTCTAAAATTTTTAGATATTCTAAACCAACTCATAAAACCTTGGTATAATTCAATTTTCAGGTGGATTCACCACTTTCAGTCTCTGATGCATGCTTAATTATATGGGTTCTCATATCCTATTTTCAAAGTTCAACACATAATTTACTAAAAATGAAGAACAGTTTTGTTGGTGATGGAATAAAATTTGGATACATATGTATAAGCATTCCTGAAACCAGTAAATATTCTTTTGAAAAGTAATATGTAGAGTTTGTTTATCATATTCACTGGTGGTATGGTAAGACCCATAAGTGACATAATTTGTTCCAAAGAACAATCATATTTTAGAGACAAGTCTTAATCACAAAATATAACCTTCCAAATATCCTTTCCTTCTTAGGAATAATTCAAAAATGGAAACCTCAAAAGAATTTGTGGTGAAATGCTGATGATTCTTTAATTGATTGGATAAAAAACTGGAAAATTAGTTGCAACTCTGAAATAACAGTCCTAAAAAAAGGAACGCCCTTATTAGTCCTAAAATAAATGTTCAATTTTTAATTGGTAACTATGCTCAAATGAACAAGAATTATTGTACAATTTTGTTTTGAACATATAGTTTAGAGGTATAACAGTGAATTAAGTTGGATTCAATAGTTCTGATACTCTAATAACAAGGCACTGACAATAACCTGAAACCCTTTCAGAAGGGCTTCCTATTGAGGATTTTACCTTAATTATGAAAGGGGACATCTAAGAAGTAGCTTAAGACTTAGAGCAAGAAAAATTAACAAGAAACATTTCACATTCTAGCCAGGAGGATTAATCTGAATAAAATGCTTTTTTTTTTTTTTTTCTTTAGTAGTATAGCACTAAAATCTAAGAAGTAGGAAAACAGGAATCATCTCCCTTTGAATATATGAAAATTGCCAGTTTATAAATGAGTTGGGAAAGCTTCTTAGATTGTGAGGAAATAAAGGTACTTAGAAAGAGCTTAGTTAGCTGTCATATTAAGCAAAATATTTATAGAAGATGCTATTTTCATATGGTTTGCTAATCTAGTAAAAGCTTCTTTGCATTACTGAACTACATTTCTGATGTGCTTTGGCTCCTGATAATTTTTTCTTTTGAAAATTAATCACACTGAATGGAGATATGCACACTCGCTAACACTTTTA
>NW_006922502.1:0-2479 GCF_000298275.1 Orycteropus afer afer | reverse complement strand
TACTTCTGACCTTGTACAAAGTACATGTGATGAACCATTGCAATCTTAGCTTCTAAAGAACATTCTGGATTCACTTCTTCCAACACAGACTTGCTTGTTCTTCTGGCCATCCAGTCAATATCTTCCCCAACACCGTAACTCAAATCCATCAGTTTTTCATTGGTCTTCTTTATTCATTGTTCAGTTTTCACATGCATATAAAGTGATTGCAAATACCATTTTTTTAGGTAAAGAGTACCTTTTTTCCTCAGACATCTTTGCTTTTTAAAATTTTAAAGGAGTCTTTTGCAGCAGAGTTGTCTGATGAAATACATGGTTTGATTTCTTGACTGCTTCTGCCATGAATGTTGACTGTGGAACCAGGTAAAATAAAATCCTTGACAACATCAATATGCTCTCCATTCATCATGATTTTGCTTATTGTTCCAATTATGGAGACTTTTGTTTTCTTTATGTTGAGGTGTAATCCTTACTGGAAGCTGTAATCTTTGATCTTTATTAGTAAGTACTTCCAGTCCTCCTTCCTTTCATGAAGCAGAGTGGTATCATCTATACATTGCAGGTTGTTAATGATTCTTCCTCCAACCTGATGCCACATTCCTCTTTATATAGTCCAATTTCCTGGGTTATTTCCTCAACATATATACTGAATAAGTATGATGAAAGAATACAGCCCTGACACACACAGTATCCTTATTTTAAACCAGGTAGTATCTCCTGATTCTGTTCTAATGATCGCCTCTTGGTCTATGTACAGGTTCTGCATGAGCACCATTGTCTGGAATCTCTATTCTTCACAATTTAATCCTTAATTTGATACCATCCGCACAGTCAAATGCCTTTGCATAGTCAATAAAACATGGGTAAACCTCTTTCTAGTATTCACTGATTTCAGCCAAGAGCCATCTAACAATTGATATCCATCTAGCAATGATATCTCTTCTTCAACAACCTCTTCTGAATTTGGGTTAAATTTCTAGAAGTTTCCTGTGAATGTACTGCTGCAAATGTTTTTGAATAATCTTCAGTATAATGATACATGCATGTAATGTTAGTGGTATAGATTGATAATTTCTGCCTTCCATTGGATCATTTTCTTGGTGTGGGCCCAAATATGACCTCTTCCAGTCAATTAGTAAAGCAGCTGTCTTCCAACTTTTTTGACATAGATGAGTGTGTGATATCAGTGTTACATTCATTTGTTGAAACATCCTAATTAGTGTTTCATTAATTCCTGAAAGCCTAATTTTGTGGAATGCCTTCAGTCCAGCTGGAACTTCTTCTTTCTGTACCCATTCTTGAACATATGCTACCTCCTGAAATTGTTGAATTTAGACCAATAGTTTTTGGTATAGTGACTCTAGGATGCCTTCCATCTTCAATAGAATAGTGTTCAGCATTATAGCAACACACAAACCTCCACAGTATTACAAACTAACAGACGAGTGGTAAATTTCACATATGTCAATGCTAAATAAGTATATGAGGCATATTGATGGGCTTGACACAAATATGGCTATTATTTTGCAACAAATAACAAATTACCATGATCGTGCATTAGATTCTGTCTCTGTAACTCTCATATGGTGCCATAAACATTATTGAACATATTAAAATTATATAAATCTAGCATGTAATAAGACAGGCTTAGACAAACATTTATATAGAAATATTGTTGAAATTGTAAGACATTTTTATTTAATGAACTAATGGGGAGAAAACACTGTTTTCAAACTAATCCTTCTATTATGGAATTTTTATACAAATCACCCTCTCTTCTGATTTTACCAGCTGCTCCCTACCCAATTCCCCCACCTCAAAGTCTTTTTGTAAAAGCACTGTGCTATTTTTTTTTTTTCCAATAAAATGTAAAAACAAAAACACATAACCGGACTTAGTAACAACCTGGGAGGAGGAAGCAGTTGACAAGTATGGGAGGAGTTTGTTAATTGCATAAAAATACAGTAACTTTTTGAGTTGTCACTGAAACCTAGTGATTGTATATCATCATAATAAGTTTCTAATTCCTTCTATATATTTAATCATTTTTTAATTGAGTACATATTTATTTAGAAATTCTTATATGAATAAAGAAGACTGAAGAAGAATTGATGTCTTTGAATTATTGCTTTGGCAAAGAATACTGAGTATACCATGGACTTCCAGAAGGATGAACTGTCTTTGAAAATGCTCTTCAGAAACAAGAACGACGAGACTTGGTCTCATATGTTTTTGCCATGTTATCAGGAAGGACAGTCCCTGGGGAAGGACATCGTGCTTGGTGAAGTAGAGATTCAGCAAACAAGCGGATGACCCTGAACCAGAGAGAGTGCCTGTAACAAGGGGTGCAAGCCTAGCAGTAATTGTGAGGATGGTGCAGTGGTGGGCAGTGTTTCTTTCTGCTGTGCACAGTGTCCCTATGAGTCAGAACCAAGTTGATGGTACCTATCTACCACATGTGTGTGAAGTAAGGATCCCC
>NW_006922501.1:568708-570113 GCF_000298275.1 Orycteropus afer afer | reverse complement strand
TATAATACTTTATAATAATTGCACATAAAATTAATTCACTTTATTTCACTTTAATTTTTAAATCATAAAACATCATTTTGTAGATCAGAGCACTTTTCTATTCGTTAGTGACTTGCAGTACATTTTAAAAGTCTTGTGGGCCATGTTTGTACTAGAAGGATTTCCAAGTTGCTGCAAGGTATCTTCATTTTGGTTATCTGGGAAACAGATCCTGATAAGAATTCTAATGACAATATTGAATTTAGGATGTGCAAGAGATAATGATAGGGGACTTGCAGTTTGAAACAAGGAAGGGAAGCAATTATTAAAACAAAATTGTTCAGTCAACCTCCACTTGAAGTGACTAGAAGGGAAACTCACAGGAAACTTTAGGAAACTATGTCAAATGTATGCCTCAAAATTATCCCATGGGAGGAGAGGGGGGAACTGGGCTTTTATACATCAATGTCTTACATTGATTGGGAACTCTATTCCTGGGCTGTAAATTTCCAGACATGTAAGCTGGTAGAACAATTGTCAATGGTGGACAAAATCTGTCAGGCACAGAGAAGTTATTCACAGTTGGAGGTCTGCTGAAGTACACTGAAATATGTGAGGAATTTTGGTATGGCACTCTCAGCCTCTACTACAGCACACCTTTTTCATCATCATCTTTATGTGCCCCGTACTGAATTTCCTCCGTGTTGCTATTGTTTCTTCAAGGTGATGACCAGTTACATTTCTAAGGAAATATAACATGATGATTAGTGGGGAAGTCACAGTCTTCTGATGAAATAGGTCTGAGATCAAAACTGATATTCATCATGTCTTTCTTCTGCAACCCATTAGCATTAATGGTGCAATGATTAAGCACTGGTCTGCTAACCAGAAAGTAGATGCCTCAAACCCACCAGTTACTCTGTGGGAGAAAGATGAGGCATTTTACTTTCATAAATACTACATCCTTGGAAACTTTATGGAACAATTCTATTGTGTCTATATGGTTCTACTCTGTCTATAGAGTTGCTAAGGGTCAGAATCAACTTGAAGGCAACTGATTTCATTTTGGATTACTTACAGACATCAAAATTGCCAGTGGGTGATCCCATTGTTTGGTGTGGTATACTACTGGTTCTCATTTCCAACATAGGTATTAGTTAATGTGTTCTCTTTTTTTCAACTGTTAATAAGACAGCAGGAAACTGCAGACATATGTGGTAACTTCACTGATTTGTCAATGATGCAATCAACATCTTGTTAAGTCAGGCAGTAGTTTTTACTAATAGAAATAGATTTTCTCAATTTTTGTGCCATTCATCATTTAATGATTAAAGACCTGACACTGTTTGAAGTCTAATCTTCAGTATTCACTTCTCTCCATTACTTCTTAAGTGTAGATAGAACAGTCTTTTTTTTTTTTTTTTTA
>NW_006922501.1:559827-568608 GCF_000298275.1 Orycteropus afer afer | reverse complement strand
ATTGTTGTTATTTGGGTTTTATTCACTTCTCTCCATTACTTCTTAAGTGTAGATAGAACAGTCTTTTTTTTTTTTTTTTTAAGTAACCTTTTATTGTAAATTGTCAGATAGTAAATATTTGGGGCCACATATACCCTTTGTAGCATATTATTATTTATTTTATTTTTGTTTGTTTTTGACAAGCTTTTGAAATGTAAACATTATTCTTAACTTGTAGATCATACAGAAATTGGTCACAGTTTGCGTTCGGCCTGCAGGCTGTAGATTTTAGTCTCCCTATCATAGACAATGAACAAAACAATAAACCATTTGTAGCATCTGCCCATTTTGGAAGTAAAACTTCTCCCCCTTTGTCACGCTTTCAAACTATTTGTGTGACAGTAGGAATGAAATGGAAAGCAATGTACAGTGTGACACCATCATACACAATTTCTACCGTAGAGATGCAGATATGATCTCAGAAACATATAAAACTCTAAATGCAGTAAAATGATTCAGAAGTATTTGATTATTGATCTTTGTTTTTTAATTATTAGATATTTATTTACAAATTTATATTATTTAATGTTAAAGTAATGACTGTGTTTAAGAATCACCTGAAAAAAATCCCTAAAATTTCAACAGCTGGTTTTCATGTGCTGAGTAAGCTATAGAATACCACTAGAAACTTTTATCTTTATCCTAAAGAGTTTGTGTCCCTGCCCACTTGGCTACAATTTCTCATTCATATCTGGTGATAAGAAAAGCAGCTCTGATATTGTTGTAGTTAAAGCATTGGGCTGTTAACTAAAAGGTAGCAGTTAGAACCCACCAGCTGCTCTGCAGGAGAAAGATGAGGCCAGTTGCTTCCATAAGGATTTAAAGCCTTAGAAACTGTCTGTGGAAGTTCTATTGTGTTCTATACCGTCACTATGAGTCAGAAATAACTCACATGCAGTTTACTTGGCTTTTATTGCTGATATGAAAGAATAAATCCTTTTCACAGTAAATGTCTTAATTTCTAGATTTTCCTTTCCCTGCTCCCATCATCTAACAACAACTTTATTTCTTCATTTTAATCTGAGTCAATTACTCACCAGTAGAGAAACTCCTTCCATTGTTTGTTGGTTTACTGGAAAGAGGATTTCCAATAATTAAGGCTACAGTCACAATTTGAAGATTAGTAGAAACCATACTGTGTCACATTGTACATCCAGCTCTCCCATTGGAAATAGGACTTTTAGCTCAGTTGATACTGATGTTGAGGTAACAGGAATAAAAAAAATTTCCAGATGAGCCACCAGAATAGATCACCATTAAATTTCCCCATTGGTTCTCACACCAATATATTCTCATGGGTACTGACAGTGTATCTTATAGTAGAGCAAAAGGTCATTAAAAAAAAAAAAAAAAAACATGAAAGGAATAAAAGACAAAAATGGATGTCAGAAGAGACTCTGAAACTAGCAAATGGAAGAAATGATTAAGTAAAAGAGCTGTGCATGAGATTTCAAAAGACACCTCAAGAAGACAAAGTAAAGTGTTATAATGAAACATGAAAAGAACTGGAGTTAAGAAAACAAAAGGGAAGAACACACTAGGCATTTCTCAAGCTAAAAGAACAGAAAAAAAAATACTTAGGCCTTGAGTTGCAATATTGAAGAAGTTTGGGGTAAGAATATTGGATGATGCAGGAAGTATCAAAAGAAGCTGGAAGGAATATACAACGTCACTGTACCAAAAAGGATTCATCTACCATAAGCTTCATTAAGTTTCAGGATGTAGCATATGCTCAAGAACCAATGATATTAAAAGAAGTCCAAACTACAGTGAGTGAACTGGAAAAAAACAAGGCTACAGGAACTGACATAATAGCCATTGAGATGTTTCACCAAATGGTTGTTTCAACAAATGTAAATGCTGGAGGTTTACTTGTTTATGCCCAGAAATTTAGAAAACAAATACCCGTGGAAGGTAATGCTATCTTGCCCATTCCGAAAAAATGTGATCCAACAGAATGTGGAAATTATTGAACAATATCATTACTTTCACACACAAGTAAAATTTTACTGAAGAAAATTTTAAAAAAATGGTTGTAGCAGTACATTAACAGGGAACTTCCAGAAATTCAAGTTGGATTCAGAAGAGGACACAGAATTAGGGATATCATTGCTAATGACAAATTTATCTTGGCTGAAAGCAAAGAATATCAGAAAGATGTTTGCCTGTGTTGTATTGATTATGCAAAGACATTTGACTGTGTGGATCATAATAAATTATGGATAACATTACAAGTAATGGAAATTCTAGAGCACTAAGCCTTGTTCATGAGGAAGCTGTACATAGACCAAGAGGCAGTCACTCAAACAGAATAAGAGGATACTTCATGGTTTAAAAAAGGAAGACTAGGAGTCAGGGATATATCAATTCACCATACTTACTCAATATGCATACTGAGGAAATAACCAGAGAAGCTGTACTGTGTAAAGAGGTACACAGTGTCAGGATTGGAGTAAGACTCATGAACAACCTACAATATGCAGATGACATAACCTTCCTTGCTGAAAATGAAGAAGACTTGAAGCACTTACTGATGAAGATCAAAGACAAGAGTTTTCAGTATGTGTTATATCTCAACATAAAGGAAAAAAAAAAAAAAATCCTCACAACTAAATCAATAAGATATGTAACTCTAAATGGAGAAAAGATTGAAGTTTCCAAGAATTTCCTTTTACCTGGATCCACAATCAACACTTACAGAATCAGCAGTCCAGAAATTAGATGTCATATAGCACCAGGAAAATCTGCTGGGAAAGACCTGTTTAAAGAGTTAAGGTGCAAAAGTGTCACTATGAATACTGTGTTGTTGTTGTTAGGTGCCATCGAGTCAGACCCGACTCATAGTGACCTCTCCTTGGGTTGCCAAGGCAGTATCACTACGGAAGTAGATTGCCCAATCTTCCTTCCGAGGAGTGGCTGGTGGATTTGAACCACCAGCCTTCTGGTTAGCAGTCAAGTGCCTTAGGCACTATGCTACCAGAGCTCCTACTATGAAGACTATGGTGAGCCTAATCCCAGTCGTAGTATTTGCAATCACCTCCTATGCATGTGAAAGCTGTACTATGAAAACAAAGATCTAAGAAGAATTGAAGTCTTTAAATTGTGGTGTTGGCAAAGAATATTTTAAATACTATTGTCTGTCATAAGAAGAAACAAATCTGCCTTGGAAGAAGTACAGCCAGAATGCTCCTTAGGAGTGAGAATGGCCAGACTTTGTTTCTTGTACTTTGGTCATGATGTCAACAAGGACAAGTCCCTGGAGACAGATATCATGCTTCTTAAAGTAGAAGGTCAACTAAAAAGACCTTCAATGAGATAGCAGTGGTTGTATCAATGTGCAGAAGCATAGCAAATGTTGTGAGAATGGCTCAGTACTGGGCAGTGTCTCATTCTATTGCATACAGGTTGATATGAGACAGAATTGACTGGATGGCACCTAACAACAGCAATCTTCAAAAGTTGCATAAATATTTTTTTTCTCCCTAATTTCTATTCATTGGTCAAATATTTGTCAAGTCCAAATACAAAATAAATGAGGTAGGTATTTTCTCTTGGCTTGCATTTTGCATTTTATTTATGTATTTATTGTTAACATGCTAGTCTTCTGTGCATTGAGAGAGGCAACATGAGCCCCAATTCTTGTAGGAGTTTTTCTGTTGATTGTTTTCTCTATCTTATCCAAATTATCTTTATCCAGTATTTCTATCTTCTTATTAAAAGGCTCTTGGACTCTGTCCAGGATTTTAAAGGTGTGTTTGCTATTTACTAAGTTCATGTCCAATGAACGTGCCAAAGCAGCTGGAACACCTGATCCAGTACAGATAGGTCTGTTTGTCCTAGACGCCATCCTTATCCACAGGAAATCCAAAGTTGATGACAACAGATGTTGGTTCAACATCAATACCACAGACATCCAAGTTGATACTCTCCAAAACCTTCTCTCTGACTTCTGGAAATTGTTCAATCACATCTCCCAGATCAACCATTATTTCACTCCTCAACAAAGCCTACTGGTAACCTTCTTTTGAGAGCTCTGCTGCCAGCCAGTGAAATATTTTAAGTAAATGGCAGAAAATCATGGCTTGAGAAATTTTTATGAATCTATACAAGTTACACAAGGCCTGGAACCTTTTGTCTCTGTTACTGCACAGGACATAATACTCCTTGAAGGTATGCAGTGTCTCCTCCTCTTGCTTCAGTTATATAATGTTTGGGTATAGGAATTCTTTCTAGACAAATTGCTACAAAGGATCTTCCATGGTAGTAGAGAAAGCAGCATGTGGCACTTTCTGGGATACACTCTGTGAAGCCAATGCTCTGATCTTGGTGGTCTTTGGGAGATGTCACCATGCCAGCCTCATCTTGAACAAGCTTCTTGATTTTCTTAGCATCAATGAATATGTTTCCAGGGTGTTTCCTGGGTGCCAAAGACAATCTACACACCGATCTTTTGACCATGTTCCAATTTATTGCCTATAACAGAATAAGCTAGGTTCAGTTTATGGGGAAAATTTGCTCATCTGCTCAATTGTTTTCTTGTTTTAAGGACAAGAAATGGGCAGAGACACAACCACTAGGGTGTATATTTGCCTTGGGAACCCAAGAAGGGGTGGCTATGAGGTAGAACTTATTTGATGGCTGTGAGTACTAGGGTAAGCATGGATAGGACAAATTCAGTAGTTTTTACCAATGCAGGACTAAAACCGGGCCATCAAGTTCTATGGAAGATCAGCAAACATGAAAGGCAATGTGTCCTTTTTTTTGTCTTGGATGGATAGTTGAAGTGCATGCTTTGCTGCTGCTGCTGGGGTGGTCAATGGTGAAAACGAATGGAGTAATTTTTAGCATTAAAATGCTAATAATGCTCATGCTTATTGTTTCCACTTATAAGATAATAGTCTTTTTTCTTGACTGACTGTCAAAAACTTTCCCTCTGGGGTTTTCAAAGGGAAGAACTGCTAACAAGTAGTCACTGTGGGGAACATGTTTTCTAGTTAGAGTCTTCAGTCTTCCTATCTACCTCCCAGAGCCACCTAAGCATCTCTAAATGAGTAATTAGCACTCTCCCTGCTGATTTAGAATAATGGAAACCTTGACTAAAAAAGGTCAGAATTTGAGAACAGATCATTTTAGTTTCTAACCTTTCTTTTGAAAAACTTCATTCTTTAATTTGCACTAGCCTATGAAAAAATAAACTTTAATCACTCTCAGTTTGAGAGTACATACATCAATATAAAAATAGGGTCTCTCAAAAATTAAATTCACAATTCCTTTTCTTGGGATAGGTGTAATTATGTCACAACATTCAGTGTTCTCTGGAACTTTTATGCCTAATACCTAAATATTTGTACAAATAAAACTTATATAAAATATATCACATACTTGATTCTCTTATTAAGCACATTGTTTTCAGATTTTCCATTAAAAGTCATTGTTATATATTTAACAGACATTAAGTTTATTTTATATATTACACATAAATCCAGAATAATATATTTCTTATATTAAGCAAACACAGATAATACACACCTTTCATTTTAAGGCCGGGGCCCAGATAGGTGGGCACATGCCTTGAGGCTTACTGAAGATAGTTCAAAAACAGTTGCAGCATTATAAAGACAGAGAGTTTCCAGAAATACAAGCTGGATTCACAAGAGGACATGGGATGAGGGATAGCATTGCTGATGTCAGATGGATCTTAGCTGAAAGCAAAGAATACCAGGAAGATATTTACTTATATTTTATTGACTATGAAAAAGCATTTAATTTTGTGGATAATAACAAATTATGGATAATATTGAGAAGAATGGGAATTCCAGAGCACTTGTTTGTATTCATGAGGAACCTGTACATAGAGCATGAGGCTGTCATTAGAACAGAACAAGGAGATACTGCATGGTTTAAAGTCTGAAAGGAAGTGTGTGAAGGTTGCATCCTTTCACCATACTTATTCCATTTGTGTTCTGAGGAAACAATATGAGAAGCTGGATTATATGAAGAATGTGGCATCATGATTGAAGGAAGACTCCTTAACAACCTGAAATACACAGACGATGCAACTTTGCTTGTTGAAAGTGAGGATGACTTGAAGCACTTACTGATGAAGATTAAAGAGTACAGTCTGAAGTATGGATTACACCTCAACATAAAGAAAACAAAAATTCTCACAACTGGTCCAATAAACAGCTTCATGATGGATAGAGACAAGACTGAAGTTGTCAAAGGCTTTGTATTAGTTGGTTCTACAATCAACACCAATGGAAGCAGCAGCCAAGCCCTCAGAAGATGTATTGTATTAGGCAAATCTACTGCAAAAGACCTCTTTCAAGTGATGAAGAGCAAAGATACTTCCTTGGAGACCAAGCTGTGCCTGACCCAAGCCAAGGTATTTTCAATCACCTCGTATGCATGTGAAAGCTGGACAATGAGTAAGGAATGCTAGGAGTACCATGGACTGCTAAAAGGACTAACAGATCTGTATTGGAAGAATGCATCTGGAATACTCTTTGGAAATGAGAATGGCCAGACTTGTCTCAGCTACTTTGATTATGTTGTCAGGAGGAACCATTCCCTGGAAAAGGATATCATGCTTGATAAAGTGGGGTGTCAAAGAAAAAGAGGAAGGTCCTCAAGGGGATGGATTTGCACAGTGGCTGCAACGATGGGCTCAGGTATAGCAAGGATCATGAGGCTGGCACAGGACTGGGCATTGTTTCCTTCTGCTATGCTTAGGGTCAGTATGAGTCAGAGATGACTTGATGGCACCTAACAACAACAACAACATACCTTTCATAAGCAAGTTATTTATTCAAAGCATATTGACATTTTAACATAATTTCATTAAGCAGAGAGGGTAATACCAAGAAACTAATTTACATTTTTATTAAAAAGAAAATAATTCTGTTTGCAAAGCATTGATCACATACAGGAATTCATGCAGAGGAGAATAATACAACTGTTCACTTGATTGTCAGCCTGGACTCTGTGAAGCAACTTTTGTTGATATATTAGAGCATCTATTTTTGTTTCTGCTTATTTTCCTAAAGTTAAATACATCAGAACTCACTATTAAGGAGCTCTGTGGTGTAGTGGTTAAATGATTAGGCTGCTAACCAAAAGGTCAGCTGCTAGAACCCACTACTGGCTCAGTGGGGAAAAAAATGAATAAATCTGTTTCCGTAAAGATTTACAGCATTGGAAATCCTATGAGGAAGTTCTACTCTGTCTTTTAGGTCATTATGAGTCAGAATTGAGTTCATGGAAATGTTTTTTTTTTTTGGTTTTAACTCATTACTAAAATATTTCATTGCATTATAATATATATTTAATGTATTCTAATAATATATACCAAAATATATGTTAGAATTTTAGATTGTTGTTGCATATAATGATGCATTCTGCCTAATTTAGGTACTTTTCTGGAGCTAGTGTAAATGATATTTTTCCATCACTAATAAACAACAACAATAAATTTTAATTACATACAGCATTTAATTCTCACAACAAATAATGAGGCATGGCATATTATTATGTCCATCTTACACATATGAGAAATGGTGCATATATTAGTGAAGTAACTTTTCCGAGTTTATAAAGTGGTAAAACTTTAGAAGCTTTAGAAGCTTACCCTTAATAACTATGCTACCTCTTCAAACAGAGCTAGAAGCAAAAGTAACCAAACTGTTTACGGTCAGGTCAATTCGACTGATAGCAACCCCTCCTGTTTCTGAGGCAATATCTCGACAGAAGTAGTTTGCTCAATCTTCCTTCCAAGTAATGGCTCGTGAGTTTGGACCACGAACCTTCTGGTTAGCAGTCAAATGCCTTAGGCACTACACCACCAGAGAAAGTGAAAAATGTAGGCAACAGTTTCTAAACAAAAAAGCAAATGTGAAGTTCTGGAGATGGAAAATAATTAAATTTCAAGAAGTTATTTGAAAAGGGACTGCCAATTTAAAGACAGCCCCAAAATACAGAATTTGATGACATATCACCTCACCCCAGGAATAATAGCAAAGTTCAGAAAACAACAAATGTTGGCGAGAGTGTGGAAAGACTGTTAGGTGCCGTCCAGTCATTTCCAAGTCATAGTGACCCCATGCATGGCATGATGAAACACTGCCCTATCCAGCACCAACTCCACGATCCCTGCTATACTTGAGCCCATCATCACAACTACCATGTCAATCCATTTCATTGAAGACCTTCCCCTCTTTCATGGACCCTCCACCTACCAAGCATGACATCCTTCTCCAGGGAATGGTCCCTTCTGACAAAATGGCCAAAATAGGTGCGATGAAGTCTGACCATTCTCGCTTCCAAGGAGCATTTTGGGTGGACTTCCTCCAGGACAGATCTGTTAGTTCTTTTAGCAGTTCATGGTACTTTCAGCATTCTTCGCCAGTAACACAACTCAAAAACATCAACTCCTTCCTTATTCATTGTCTAGCTTTCACATGCATACGAGGAAAGTGGAAATATCATGGCTATGTCAGGCGCACCTTAGTCCTCAAGGAGACATCCTTGCTCCTCAGCACTTGAAATGGTTCCTTCGTGGTTGACTTTCCCAATGCTACACATCGTCTAATGTCCTCACTGCTGCTTCCACTGGCATGCATTGTAGAACCAATCAATGTGAATTCTTCAACAACTTCAATCTTTCTCCATTTATTGTGATGCTGCTCATTGGTCCAGTTGTGAGGATTTTTGTTTTCTTTATATTGAGATGTAATCCATACTGCA
>NW_006922501.1:554199-557892 GCF_000298275.1 Orycteropus afer afer | reverse complement strand
ACAGCATTGTACTTCAGGACAGATCTTGAAACATCCTTTGTGATGATGAATGCCACGCCATTCCTCTTCAAACTGTCATTCCTGGCATAGTAGATCACATGGTTGTCTGATTCAAAATGGCCCAAACCAGGTCATTTCAGCTCACTAATGCTGAAGATATCAATCTTTATATGTTCCATTTCATTTTTGACAACTTCCAATTTTCCTAGATTTACACTTAGTACATTCCATGTTCTTCTGATTAATGGATGTCTGCAACTGTTTCTCTTCAATTTGAGTGGTGCTACATCAGCAAATGGATGTCTTGAAAGCTTTACTTTATCCATAGGACTAAGGCTGGGTTTACTCAGATGATGCAGCTCTTTCTCAGTCTTATTTTGAGAGCCTTCTAACCTAACGGGACTATGCATAAAGTTGTGTGGTAATGTATCGAACAGTGTTTCTTTGCTATTCATAAGGTTTTCTCTGGCCAATTCCTTGAGAAGTGGATGGCCTCTTCCTTCTTCCGAGTCTGTCTCAGTCTGTAAGCTGGGCTGATACCTATGTACCATGTGCATCCCACTGGGTTAGAAACACCAGTGGCTCAGCCTCAAAACTCATGCCAACACTTCACCACAGTGGGACAAACCTACAGACAAGTTTGTCTCCCTGTTGGAAACCTCTCCTACCACCCTTACCTGGGTCCCTGTGGCTGACTCCTCCTCTATACAGATTTTAGCTCTTTCTGGATCCTGCATTTGGCTCATCATCTGACCTCCAGCTGTTTGTACTTGAGCTAGTGGCCTACTGTGTTGCCTGCCCTTCTTGGGATTGTTGCCTTCAATGTCTGTGGGCCAACAGTATGCCATCTTACCTGCTGATCTTGGATTCATCACTTCTTTATCCAACAGCCTGCAGTATTGCCTGTCAATCGTTGATTTGTCATTTCCTTCAGCTATGTGAGTCAGGAGAATCTTCCAGCCTGACCTCTGACCCATGAACTTGGGACTTTCCAGCCTCTACAGTCTCAGGCACTCCCAAAGTAGCAGGGCAGGAGAGCGGGAGAAAGGGGATTAAAAGGTGGAAAGACTAGAACCCTCATATACTGCTGGTGGTCATAAAGTGATAAAACCACTGTAGAAAACAGTATGCTGCTTCCTTGTTTTTAGATGGTTAGTTAGTTTCATCTCATAGTGACCTTACATACAACAGAATGAAACATTGCCGATCCTGCCCATCCTCCCCATCGTTGCTATGCTTGAGCCAGTCATCACATTCACTGTGTTAATTCATCTTGTTCAGGGTCTTCCACTTTTTTACTGACACTCTACTTTACCCAGAATTATAGTCTTCTCCAGGGACTTCTGACAATATGCTTCCTTGCAAAGTTGGAAATAGAAATACCATATGATCATTAGTAGGTATTTATCTTACAGAAATAATTGCTGTGACACAAATAGATATAAGCACACCTATGTTTATCGTATCATTTTTCACAATAGCTAAAAGATGGTAAAACCTAAATACCTACCAATAGATGAAAAGACAAACTTCCCCCTCTTAACCATTTTACTAGTCCAAAACAGTCATTAACAATTAGTTTTTCAGTAGGACAAAAAGTCCTAAGGGTGAGGTTACTCAGGTACCAGACATTCAGGTCTGCTGCAGGTGTCCATCTGATCTTGTCAGATTCCCCAAAAGTTTGTCTTATCTTGATCCTTTCTGGCCTCTGACAAAATTTAACTGAGAGATTATTCCATTGATCTGAGGCTTTCTTGAGATATTAGCATAACATTATATTTCCCTTGCTACATAAACTAGTTGTTCATTCCTTTGTCTTCATGTATTACTTTTCTTTCCCTCCTCTTGTCATTTATTTTTACCCAGACTTTTGCATCTTGGGAAGGTACTTCAGGTTCAGCTGCTGTGCCAATCCAGCTTGGTGGTTATAAGACAAGTCTAACAAGTGTTTTCCCTTCAGTCCGCCCCAATTCTTATTGGGTAGAGTTACATGGTATGACACTGGTAGGCTACCTCACCTACTAGGTGATATGGGAGTATTTTGCTAGATGGGGGGAAGATACAATCAATCCCCTTTGTCAGTCCTTAGGAATTCTAGTGTATTGGCACTAGTTACAATCTCTTGCTTAGGGATCATCCTTGCTTCCAGTACCTGCCGCTGAATCCTGGTACTCAGACCACAGCATCTGGCAGGAAAAAAAAATGCAGTATCAGGTGATATAGGGAAGAATTATACAATGGCACCAGATTCCTCCCCCTCTTTCTCAGACCCCCCAGAGAAATGTAGAAATATATCCAGTGGTGACCCTGTGTTTGTCCTTCTAATCTTGAGTATGATCACATATTCAAGAAGGTGCATGAGCCAGTCCTTTATGCCTTTTTCCTCCCCTCCTCTCACCATTTTAGATAACAAATGTTTAAATTACCCATTCCAATTCTCTATCAAACTGTTACCACAAGGGTGATATTTAACATGACATTCCCATTTAATATGATGTTTCTTGGCTCATTGCTGCACCCTGTGGGTGGTAAATTATGTTCCTCGGTCTGAGTAAATATAACTTAGTGTCCCAAATTGGTACAATATCTTTTGTTCCAATACTTAATGGTGTTTTTGGCATTTGCATCTGTCATAAGATATACAAAGTCCGGTCCAGAGTAAGTATCCATTCCTGTGAGGATCCATATACAGCCACCTGGGACCAGTAGCATTGTGAGTCCAATATAATCAATGCCAGCTATATACAGGACCTTCCCTTTAGGGAATCTTCCCCCAGCCATCTACAACCTCTGTCTTTCTTGCTGGCAGACAGAGTAGTCCTTTTGTGTATCAGAGGGTGCAAGAAGAATGTGCCTATATTCAGCTCATCTCTGCACTGCTGCAGTACCCGTATGTCCAATCATTTCATAGACTCACTTGGCATAATAGCATGTCCACTTGCTGATTCCACTCACCCTCTGATCCAGGAAGATGGTTTTTCTGATGAGCATTGACATGCCCTGCTCTAATGATCCATCTAAATTCCCAGAGTGTTTTTTGTAGGTCCGTGCCCCATACTAGTGTCCCCATAATTGTGCAATTATCCATCACCAATTTCCCTGATTTTATAACCAGGACAATTGCTGCATGTATGAATCAATAAAAATTAATACACATAGGTTGTCAGCAGTGCCCACTTCTTGGCTAGGAAGACAGCATGTCATTCAGGCCATTGAGATAACTTGTTCTTACCTACTTCAATCACAGCATTTCTATCCACTGGTCTTAATGCAGCAACTTTCCACATCAATTTGTGTCCATGTACACTGGAAGTGACTGGCGTCCATGAACCAACCTGCCCTCTGCTAATCAGGAGAAAGTTGTTAATATGGTACTGACCATGTGGCAATGGGCTCTTAGAGCTTCTCAGGTGGTTGAAGCATAAAATCTATGGACAAAGAGGCTACCTGCTCATGTCCTTCTGTATTACCTCAGTAGCTTTTTCTTGTATGAATTATTTTCATTTTATTGTGTGTGATACTTGAAGATGTGTCAACTTGGCTGGACTTCAGTTGTGAGTGGTGGTTCCCATGATGGATCACATGACTGCGTCCTAAGCGGCCGGTCAGTCTAGGGGGAGTTTCCCCAGGGGTGTGGCCTACCTGTAATACTATCCCAGGGACAAACTGGAAGAACGGCATTCTGGACTATAT
>NW_006922501.1:526306-529181 GCF_000298275.1 Orycteropus afer afer | reverse complement strand
GAAGGAAGGTTGGGCAATCCTACTTCCGTAGTGATACTGCCTCGGAAACCCAAGGAGGGGTCGCTATGAGTCGGGCTGACTCGACGGCAAACAACAACAACAACAACAAGGAGCATTCTGGCTGTACTTGTTCCGGGACAGATTTGTTCATTCTTCTGTCAGTTCATGGTACTTTCAGTATACTTCACCAACACCACAATTCAAAGATATTAATTCTTCTTCATCTTCCTTATTCATTGTCCAGCATTCGTACGCATGTGAAGCAATTGAAAATACCATGAGTTGGGTTAGGCGTACGTTAGTCTTCAACAAGACATCTTTGCTCATTAACATGTTAAAGAGATCCATTGTAGCAGATTTGCCCAGTATAATACTTCTGATTTTTTGACTGCTGCTTCTGTGAGTGTTCATTGTGGATCCAAATAAAATGAAATCCCTGACAACTTCAACCATGTCTCAATGTCTCATGATTTGCCTATTGGTCCATTCGTGAGGATTTTTGTTTTCTTTAAGTTGAGGTCTAATCCATTCTGCAGACTGTAGCCTTTGATCTTTATCAGTAAGTGCTTCAAATCACCTTCACCTTCAGCAAGCAAGGTTGTGTCATCTGCATATTGCTGGTTGTTAATGAGTCCTCCTCCCGTCCTGATGCTACATTCTTCTTCATAAAGTCCTGCTTCTCAGAAATTTGCTCAGCATACAGATTGGATAAACATCATGAAAGGATACCACTCTGACACACACCTTTCCTGATTTTAAGCTATGCCATATTCCCTTGTTCTTTTGAACAACAGCCTCCTGTCTATGTACAGGTTCCCCATAAGTGCAATTAAGTGTTCTGGCATTCCCGTTCTTCAGAGTTATCCATAATTTCTCATGCACCACACAGTCAAATGCCTTTGCATAGTTAATAAAGCACAGGGAAACATCTTTCTGGCCTTCTTTGCTTTCAGTCAAGATCCATCTGACATCAGTAATGATATCCCTTGTTCCACATCTTCTCCTGAATCCAGCTTGAATTTCTCAAAGTTCCTTGTCAATATACTGCTGCAACTGGTTTTGAATTATCCTCAGCAAAATTTTACTTGCATGTGATGTTAATGATATTGTTTGATAATTTCCACATTCTGTCAGATCACATTTCCTTGGAATGGACACAAATACATATCTCTTCCAGTCAGTTGGCCAGGTAGCTGTATTCCAAATTTCTTGGCATAAACAAATAAGCACCTCCAGAGTTGCATCTGTTTTGCTGAAACATCTCAAATGGTTATTCCATTAATTCCTGGACCCTTGTATTTTTGTCAGTTCCTTCAGTGCAGCTTGAACTTTTTCCTTCAATACCATTGGTTCTTGATCATATTCTACCTTCTGAAATGTTTGAACATGGACCAATTATTTTTGATGCAGTAACTCTGTGTATTCTTTCCATTTTCTTGTGAGGCTTCCTGCATTGTTAAAATTTTGCCCATACAATCATTCAGTACTGCAATTTGAAGCATAAATTTAAAACCATGTGTGATGTTGCTGGTATTGAAAATGCTGATGGTATATCCTCCAGCCTCACAGCAACATGTAAGCTACCACAGTATGACAAACTGACCGATGGATGGTGGTTGTGAGGAATACTGGTTAGGTATTTTGTAGAGTGCCCTCAGTTTGTATTTGGCTACCTTTTCTCATGGTGGATGTGTGTTTTTGTAAAGAAGACCGTAGAGGTAATAAACCATTGTCATAGCATCATATTAAAGGTAAATAACACCAATATGGTTTATCACTCTCAATATTGACCTTGATCACATTGCTTAAGTAGTATCATCATATTTCTCCACTGTGAAGTCATCCCTCCCTCTTTTCATGCTGTATTCTTTGAAGTAGCCTATACATAAGGAGTAAGCACTTATATGTGACTTTATCGAGGGCAGAGTGTCTATATAAGTTATTTGTAATTTTTCTTCTGGAGATATTTGCATCCTGTCTCCCCTTTATTTATGTATTCAATAATTTATTTGTATCACTATGGACTGACAGATATTTATTTTATACTTTGGGCTATAATTAAATAGCATTTTAATTACCTTGTAGCTCAAAATGTTCCAGCTTTGTCTATTTTTGTTTGTTTGTTTGTTGCTGCTTGTTTTGTTTTGTTGAGGATTATTTCTTTGCCCTCTGGCTTATATTATATATTTTCTATGTTAGTCCTTTAATAAGCCATTTCTTCAAAAAGCCTTAGTTCTTTTTATAGGAGAAAGCTGCTAGATAGCAACATGTGGATGCTATTTTGACTAGTTTTTTTTTTTTTTTTTACTTCTAAGTTATGTCAACTGATAAAATAATGAAATACCTGTGGGTATACTAACCTACATAAATACACACCTTATTGTTATTCTTGTTGTGTGCCATTGAGTCAATTCTCACCTTAAAATCTTATAGGACAAAGTATAGCTGCTCCATAGGGTTTCATAGGCTGTAATTTTACAAGAGCAAATAGCCAGGTATTTTTTTTTTTTCCTGCAGAGCAGCTGATGGGTTTGAACAACCAATCTTACTGTTAAGTGCCTATTACTTAACCATTGTGTCACCAAGACTCCTGTAAATACAAATACCTCTACACATTTCTGCATGTAATCCTCTGTACTTATAATAAGGTAAACATGAGTTCATGCAGATGTGTGCAACTTATTACCACATGGATCACTCTGGAATTTTAATCTTGCTTATTCCACAAACTCTTGCTTTACCCATCCACCATCTGTTTACTTAATTGTTCAATTCAGTACATATGTACAGCAGCTTCTGAGAGTTAGCATAGTTAGAATGTTCCACTATGATAAGGGGTGCCTTTACATATAGTTTCTTTTATATGTAGTTTTTA
>NW_006922501.1:498763-526122 GCF_000298275.1 Orycteropus afer afer | reverse complement strand
ATATACACACATAGAAACAGGAATGTATATATATATAAGGAATATACACACACAAATGCACACACATTTGTTGCAAATACAAGCCTGTGTAACCAATTTGGATAAAATATATCCATTTTTTTTTTTTAATTGCGCTTTAGGTGTGAGTTTACAAAGCAGAGTTTGGTTTGCATTCAACATTTCATGTATATTTGGTTTCACTCCCCAATTACCATTCCCAACCCTAACCTACTCTCCTCCCCTCCCTTCCCAGCAACCCCCGCATGCATTCCTAAGTGTCCTGCATTTCTTCCATGAAAATGTTGCCCCTGTGGTGTCCCCGTGGTCGATTGCTCCAAGGGATGCATCTCCATAGAGTATGTGGGTGCGTTACTGTGGGTTGAGTATTAAAAATATATCAGTTTTCGGTGAGAGTGATGATGTAGTTACCCATGGCTAGCAATTCCTCTTAAGTAGAGAAATACCCACATGTATGTTTCAAAGGAAATATTAATAAGAACAATCATAACAAAACCTTGTTTGCATTAGACAAAGGCTGTAAACAATTCTAAATGCCATATTATTGTTTCCAAGCTTTACTTCCTCTCACCTTCCCTGTAACAAGAAAGAATATATGCTCTTTCCTTTTTTGACTTAGGACTAGGCCATTGGGAAAATTTTGGCCAATGAAATATGAGCTAGTTTGAAGTTTAGCACATATGGGCTGAATTGTGTGTATATGTGTGTATGTAAGTATGTGGCTGAATTCTATTTTTTTTTTTTCTTTTTTAGTTTTTAGTTATAGTCATGAATGAAATTAAGTTATAATTTTTTACCACACTTTGTTCTTGCTGAATTTTGGAATAAATATTATGATGAATTCCTTAAAAGAGTTTACCTTATTTTTTAATTTCTTTCTTCATTGAAAACATCAAAAACTCAATGATTGAGTCATCTGTGCATAGAGTTTTCTTTGTAGGTAGATATTTATAGCATAAATTCCATATATTAAACTATTAAACCTTATTGAACTATTAATATATATATATGTGTGTGTATACATGCATACATATATACATATATACATATATAGTGATATATACATATACACATTTTTGTTTCCCTTAAATAAGTTTTGGTACATTACTATTCTTTGAGACATTTTTCCATTTTATCTAAACTTTGAAATGTATTGAGATAACATTGATCATAATATCTTCTTATTCTTGATATTGGTTATTTGTAACATTTCATTGCATTTTTTTTTCTTGACTAGCATCACTTGGGATGTATAAATTTTTAAAGGCTTTTAAATATTCTTATTTTTTGCTTTTTAAATTTTATCTAATGAATATTTATCAATATTTTTATTTAATTTCTGTATTTTTATGTATTATTCCTTTATTCTATTTGCATGGTTCATTTTGCTGATAACTCAAACATTTATTGAGGTATAGATTTCAGCCATTATTTTCCCTCTTTCCCCTTTTATTATATGTTATTAAAAGCTAAAACCTTGATGACATATACTGATTTATATGTATCCTACACCAATTACATGCAATAGATTAGCTGTTAAATTTTTACCAACAATTATTGTGGAGAAAAAAAAAAAAACTAGCAATGGCAACACAGCATTTGATTCTGAATTTTTTATTATTATTATTATTATTCTATCTTGATTTATTAGTGATACTGCCTCGGAAACGCAAGAAGGGGTCACTTTGAGTCGGGTCCTACTTTACAGTACATAACAACAACAACAACATTTTGATCTATTAAAAAGAGCATGTGTTTGATTAATTAAAGGGAAATTTACAAATAATGGTGATATTCTAAACAATGATGATGATAAGTTGCAACAAGTTTGATGGGACTGGATTTTCATATAATATATTCTCTGATAATGCAAAAGTTTCAAAATGAACTTCCAAATGAGTTTAACGAAACAATATTGAAAAAAGAGCTACATAATTTGGAAGTTGAACTTGCTTTAAAATGGCTTTTTATTATGAACAACTAAAAAATGTTTAAAAGCTTCTTGGAAATAAGAAAAACCCTCAATTGTTATAAATATCGAAGTTCAAAAGGCTCGTATTATGTGCAATTGTGTCTATGTATGATATCATATAAAAAACCAACCATACTAAACTAAGAAATAAATCACAGTCCTCGTTATATTGTAAAATTTCCAATTAAATAAAGCACAAAATTAGAATTGCAATTTAAAGAGTATATGATATTTTGCTGGAACAGTATAACTTATAGTCAGCAAGTGTTTTATTTTCCATACAAATTGCCTTGCTGAATGGTCTAATAGCATATATTAAAAATAAGCAAAAACTGAAACCTCAATAAGCATAACTTTAAACTGTGGAAATGTTTATATACATGTATTTTAAACTCAGATTACAATATTTTCAGGAATTGCTTTTAGCCTAGCTCTTATAAAATGGTCTTTAATTGTATTTTATTGTCCTTTGAAATGTGCTTCTGTGTAATTGTTAAAGGAACTTCGTAATAGATATTGAATTGAGTGTTATTAGAAATGCTGATTCAACACTCCCTGACATTTGTGGCATTTTATTAAGTTCTAGATGATTAAAAAAAGGGGGAGGGGCATTGGTCAACATGCATCTAGTTCTAAAATACTCATTGATCTACATTTTCATTACGTAGAAAATACTTTTAAACTGCTTAGTAGTGAAGGTTCATTAACATTTTTAAATCAATTCTATTTAAAATAACCCCCATTAAAAGACTGAACTAGTATGAGAATAAATTTTCAATGTAAACAATATGTTTTGGAAGAACTAAATATTTAAACACGTGTATAATAACTGTAAAATGTCCAAAACCTTAAAGGTCAAGAAAGTTTGTTTTTAAAATTAGTGGAGCACGAGCATACTGCTAGCAAACATGTTACCTGAAATGTTCATTGTTAAAAGTATCTTTTTTTTTTTTTTTCTTTTAGAGCTCTATTAGGTTTACAGAAAAATTGAGAATACAATACAGAGAGTTTCTCATATCTCACACTCAGTTTCCTTTATTGTTGTTGTTATGTGCCTTCGAGTTGGCCTCAACTCATAGAGACCCCTCCTTGGGTTTCCAAGGTGATATTAAGGTGATATCACTATGGACGTAGATTGCCCAACCTTCCTTCCCAGGAGTGGCTGGCGGGTTTGAACCATGAACCTTTGGTTAGCAATTAAGTGCCTTAGGCATTATGCTACCATAGCTCATAATTTCTTTATTAGTGACATCTTGTAACACTCTGGGAGCTCTTGCTGAATAGTGCCTAAGCCATTTGACTGCTAACCAGAAGGCTGGCAGTTCAAACCCACTAGCCACTTTCCAGAAGGAAGGTTGGGCAATCTATTTCCATAGTGTTACCACCTCAGAAACCCAAGAAAATGTTGCTGTGAGTGGGATCAGACTCCATGGCAATGGATATTTTTGCATTTTATATCACTATAATACATTTGGAAAATTAATGAAAACTATTTATGTATTACATAATATCCTACTCTGTTTAATAATTCCATCCAGGATACCAGATATAGTTAATAGTCATATCACCTTAAATTCTTCTTGGTTGTGACAGTTTCTCAAGCTTTACTTGTTTATGATGACCTTGAGAATGAAGAAAATTACCAGTATAGAATTGTGCCTTAATACTCGTAAATTGAGAAATACCTGATACTTATCTTCGTTAGAATGGTGTTTGGTGTTTTGGAGAAAAACAGTAAAGAAATAAAATGCCATTTTTCTCCCATGATACTAAAGATACATATTATCAGCCTAGTTTACCACTGTTGATGTTACCCTGATCATCTGGCTGAACTGCTATTTATAAGACTTCTCAATTAGAAAGTTATTATTTTCCCTCTTTGCATATTGTTGCATATTGTTTGGTGACCCCTTCTTAGAGATCCCATATCTTTGTTTATATTGCCCATTCATCCTTGCATGGTGCCCATATTTTTCCACTAGTACTTTAACTTATTTATCAAAATTATTTTAAATTGTGAGTCTGATAATTCATACCCCTCTTATCTGAGTCTGGTTCTTAATTTTTGCCCTATCTCCTCAAACTGTATTTTACTTTTTACCATGTATTTTAATTTGTTGTTGAAAACCAGGCATGATGTATTGGGTAAAAGGAATAATTAAAGGCTCCTTTAATTATTATAAATATATAAATAAATAAAATTGTTCCCATCAAATTAATTTCATTGTGACTCATAGTAACCATAAAAGACAGAGTAGATCTGCCCCATAGAGTGTCAAAGGCACTTGACTGCTGACCAGAAGGCCGGCAGTTCAAACCCACCAGCCACTCCTCGGAAGGAAGATTGGGCAATCTACTTCTGTAGTGATACCACCTTGAAAACCCAAGGAGGGGTCATTATGAGTTGGGTTTGACTCAACAGCACATAACAACTTGTGGCAAAAAGCCACATCTTTCTTCCATGGAGTAATTGGTAGATTCAAAGAGCCAATCTTATTGTTGGCAGCTGAGGCTTAACTACTGCATCACCAGGACTCCCCTCTTTAGTTATAATTCCCTGTAAAATCTTGTTGATGCTGATATGGTGGTAAGGTGTTGGGGAAAAGGAATAATTTTATAATTCTATCATTAGATCTCCAATGGCATAGTGGTTAAAACATTCTACTGCTAACCAAAGAGTCAGTGATTGGAATCTACCAGTTGTTTTTTGGAGAAAGATAAGGCAATCTGCTTCCTTAAATATTTATACCATTGGAAACTCTATGGGGAAACTTTACTCTGACCAGTAGGGCCACTGTGACTCAGAATCCACTTGATGGTAGTTTTTCTTGTTGTTGTTATTTGGGTTTATGATTAGATCTGTCAGGTCCTGTGGCCCTGGGTTTTGACCTTCACAACTACTTCTCAGCTTTATTTTCCTCACTACTTTGGTCAATCACTACTTAGCCTACAAGGCGCTGCATGCTGAAATTGGGTAATTCTCTTCTTCTAAATTGAATGAATAGAGTAGCAATTAAAGCAAAATATAGAGTAAAATCAAAAAGTCTGACTAAAATCATATGCTTTTTATTCTCTTTTCTTTGAAATCCCTCCTCTATTTTTTAAAATATTTTCTAATTTTATAACTAATAGTTAAATTGTTACTTTAATCAATGAAAGAGAATCTTATCTAGTAAGCTGAAAAATGTCCTCCAAAGGTGACAGGTTAATCCTTTGAACCTCTAGTTTATAAGAAAAAGAGAAAAATAAAGTGTCTTTGCACAAACTGTTAAGGAAAACATCTTGTGATCAAGAGATTATCCTGGATTACACCATGTGAGTCTTAAATGACAATAGAATGTCTTTATGAGAAAGAAGCAGACACGGGATTCCCACAAACACAAAGGAGACATAGATGTGAAGATGGAAGCAGAGATTTGAATGATGTGGTCACAAGTCAAGGAGTGCTACTAGCAACCATGAGCTGGAAGGGACAAGGAAAAAAAAAAAAAAAATCACAGAAAGCCTTCAAAGGAAATGCAGTCCCTACCATCACTGTGATGTCAGTCCAGTGATCCTGATTTCAGACAGCTGAACACCAGAACTTTTAGAGAATGTATTTCAAGCTGTCAAGTCTATGGTAATGTATCACAGCAGAGAGGAACTAATACAAGCTTACTACTGTTTTATCAGTTGCTACCGAGATAATTTTGACTCATGATGACTCCTTGTGTTGCAGAGAATTGTACTCCATAGGATTTTCATGGCTTTGACTTTTTAGAAGTAGATAAGGCCTTTCTTTAGAGGTGCCTCTGGGTGAGTTCAGAATACCAACCATTTAGTTAGTAGCCAAAGGCTCAATTGTTTGCACCATCCAGAGACATCTTAATATTACTTACTTGGTATGTTAAAATTTTCTTGATCAACTTTGATAATATCATATTAACTCAAACCAATGAGATTAATGCTATTTTTCAGGTCTGTACATATTAACAATGAGCTATGGTGGTGAAGTGGTTAAAGCATTGGGCTCCTGACCAAAAGCTTGGGAGTTCAAAGTCTCTACCCACTCTGCAGAAGATAGATAAGGCACTCTGCTTCCAGAAAGATTTACAGTTTTGGAAACCCAAGGAGGCAGTTCTTTTCTGTCTTATAAAGTCTCTATGAGTCAGAATTGACTAAGTGGATTTGGGGTATACATATTAACAATGTCTCTAAATTTTCTTTTAGCCATGTTTGTATCTGTTCTAGGATATGAGTGAGAATTAACTGGAAAGGCACACAACTATACCATAATGCTAAAAAATCAGGTAAAAATATTTGCGATATGAATTCTGGTGAGGTATAGGAAATCTATAAATATTAAATGGGATTATAAGAATCTTATAATCAAAGTTTTTCAGAAATTTCAACAGCAAATTGAATCAAGACTTCTGTTAATATAGTGGAATAGGCAGACAAGCTCCACAGACCCTCAGAAAAAAGAAACCAATTTACAGAGATACAGAAGATAATCCTGGAGCCCTGAACTTTGAAAGGAACTATACAGAAGTGGATTAGGCACCAGCTGGTAGAAAATCCTGAATGAAAACAGTGAATATGAAGATGGTCAGAGCAGTGGACTGTCAGTTACTCTGACAGGACTGACAGCCTGAATATTTCCAAGTGGTGTTGGGACCTGAGAATTGACCCAAAGATCAGCCCTGGTCACCAAGGGCTGCAAGGAAGATGGCACTGGTGGCCTATGACTAGGAAGGGAAACACCAAGGAGGGAGACAATCTGAGCTGTGGACTTTCTGCTGTCAGGAAGGTGAAGCCATTTTGATTGTTTACACGTGGCAGCCAGTTTGGTATTTAAAGTGACCAAGGGTAAAGCCATTTTGGTTGTTTACAAGTGGTGGGCATTTTGGATATTTAAAGTGACCAAGGAAGCAGCCATTTTGAATGTTTACAAGTGATGGACGTTTTGGATTTTAAAGCAATAGCATTCTCATTTGGATTCCAGGGACCTAAGAATAGGCTCCATTTGCCAAGGATAACAGGGACACATGGGAGGCAGAAAAGGAGAAAAGAAGAGATGGTGAGTGTATAAGTGCTGCCAACTAGCAAATTGAGGAGAACAGCACAGTACCCTGCTTACATAAAGAACATACAAACAAAACAAAGAAAACAAAAATTGTGGGCAAGTCACTCCAACATACAATTGCCAATTAAATATAAACACAAAAACATCATAATGCCTTGGAGACAAAAGAGCATCACAGTGCACACAGAGAAGCAAGATAAAGCTGGAGAGAAAAGGGACCAGGATACAGACCCAAAACACATCCCTGAGGAAGACGCAAAATTGGAACTCCCTGACAAAGAATTCAAAAAAAATTATATTAGGTACCTTCAAGGAATTGAAAGATAGATCAAGGAAAACACTGACAAAATTGAGGAAAACACAGAGAAAACTCTGGAATAATTTTGAAGATAATATAAGAACAAAATGATAAAATAAATGAAAAATTAGAAATGACACAAAATCTACAGACAGAAATTCAGAATATTAACATGAAATTTTCAGAAATAGATAACTCATCGAATGGGCAAAGGGGTATAATTAATTGCATCAATGGAAGACAGAATTAGTGAGATTGAAGGCAAATATCTCAATACTTCTTTGGAAAGGGAACAATAAGAAAAAAGATCAAAACAAAATGAAGAAAGTCTAAGGTTCATGCAGGATAATATCAAAAGGAATAACCTATATGTAATCAGAATTCCAGAACAGGGAGAGACAAATAAAACCACAGAAAATATTGTCAACTATTTGTTGGAAGAGAATTTTCCTGGTATAATGAAAGATAAGAATGTATCACTCAAGGAGTCCAATGAACCCCAAACAGGATAGACTCCAAAAGAAAATCACCAAGACATATCATCATCAAACTCATCAAAACTAAAGACAAAGGAAGAATCCTAAAAGTAGCACAGGAAAAAGAAGTTACCGACAAGGGGCAAGCAATAAGACTAAGCTTGGATTTCTCAGCAGAAACCATGCAGGTGAGAAAACAATAAGATGATGTATATTAAACCCTGAAAGAAAAAAAATTTAGATCAATATTTGGTCAAAATTTAGGTCAACAATTTTAGACCTGGCAAAATTGTCCCTCAAATATGATGATGAAATTAGGACATTTCTGTTGTTGTTGTTATGTGCCATTGAGTCAGACCCTCCTCATAGCAACCCCTCCTTGGGTTTCCAAGGTGATATCACTACAGAAGTAGATCACCCAGATGTTAAGAGAATTTGTTAAAACCAGACCAACCTTACAAAAGATGCTGAAGGGAGTCATTTAGACAGAGAACCAACAGCAAACAACAACTTACCATCAACATACATGATGACAACCTGGAAACCAACCCAGTTATGGAAGTATACAAAGTAAATAAGCCACAAGATTGTAAACAGGGAAGCAGAGACATCAATTGACAAATGAGGACAACTACAAACCAAAATGAGAGAAAAAACTGTGTAGGTATAGAACTTCTAAATGGTAGGGAAGTCAAGACAACAAGATAAAACAAACTGTTCTAAACTTTGGAAGAAATTATAAATCACAGGGTAACCTCAAAGAAAAATGATAAACCTTCATATCAAAATTAAAAAGAGGATCAGTACAAATATTTAGCAAATACCAAAACAAGAGCAATGAAGGAAGTGATGACACGATTCATAAACAAAAAGAGCTCAGCACAGAAAATTATATGGAACAAAGAAATCAACACCACGAAAAAGCACATAACAACATTACAGCAACACATTCATACTTGTCGATAATTATGTATCTGACAAGGGACTTTTGTCTAAAATTGATAGGCAACTCCAACACCTTAACAAAAAAAAAGTTAACAATCCAATTAAAGAATGGGCAGAAGACATTAATGTATACTTCACCAAAGAGGATATTCAGGTGGCCAGCAAATAGATGAAGAAATGTTCATGATTATTAGCCATAAGAGAGAAGCAAATCAAAACAATAACGAGATACCATTTCACACCAGAACTAATGGCAAATTTCAACAAGATGGAAAATGGCAGATGCTGGTGAGGATGCGGAGAGATTGGGACTCTCATACGCTGCTGGTGGGACTGTGAAAATGATACAACCACTGTGGAAAACAGTATGGTCATTCCTTAAAACGCTGGAAATAGAAATAGCATTTGACCCAGCAATCCCATTACTAGGCATATATCTTAAAGAAGTGAGAGCCAGGACAAGAACAGATATATGCACAACCATGTTCATCACAGCACTATTTACAATAGCAAAAAGATGGAAATAACCTACATGCACATCAACAGAATGGATAACCAAACTGGTACATACACACAATGTAATACAATGAAATCCTAAAGAATAATGTAGAATCTGCAAAACACCACATAACATGGATGAACTTGGAAGATATTATGCTGAGTGAAAGAATTCAATCACAGATGGACAAATAATGTATTAGTCTGTCATTGTAAAAGTCAAGGAAAAGTTTATATATGGAAGGGAATGTTCTTTGTTGGTTATCAGGGGTAGAAGGGGAAGGGAGGGAATACTGAAAAAAGAAAAAAAAGTGCATTGACCCATGTCAATTTAGTTTCCTGTATTTCACTGTACATAAATTATGTTTCTATAAAATACATTTTTTAGAAGAGCATATTGAATCAAAAGTGATATTATTTTAAGTGGTACTTCCAAAACCATACCAAACCCACTACCATATAGTCGATTGATTCAGACTTACAGTGACACACGTTGAGCTTCTTAGGCTGTAATTTTGTGTGTGTGTGTGTATGTGTGTATGAGGAATTGTGTGTTTGTGTGTGTGTGTGTGTGCTTTAGGTGCAAATTTACAGAGCAGAGTTTGTTTTACATTCAACATCTTGTGTACATTAGGTTTCCTTCCCCAATTTCCATCCCCAACCCTAACCTGCTCTCTTCCCCTCCCTTCCCAGTAATCAACACCCCCCATCAGGCCCATCATATTTATGCACTCCTGTGAGTCTTGCATTTCCTCTGTTTGAATGTTGCCCTTCTGGTGTCCCGTGGTTGATTGCTCCAAGGGATGAATCTCCATAGAGTATGTGGGTGCGTCACCCTGGTTTAAGTAGTCTGCATAGACATCTTATTTACTATTTGGCTGAGAGCCAGCCCCTGGGAGTGAGTTCCACTCCAGGCTCAAAGTGTATCCCAGGACCATAGTATTGGGGGTCCCACTGAACTCTATCTGACCAGTAATTCTGGTCATTATTGTGTTTTTGGAATTTGTTCATGTTTTTCCTCCCCCTGTATCCAGGATCTCTAGTTTTGATCCTTTCCTGAGTGGTTGGCATTGGTAGCCAGGGCACCATCTAGTTCTAAGGCTATAAATTTTTATGGAAACAGACTGCCCTATCTTTCTCCTGTGGAGCAGCTGATGGGTTTGAACCACCAACCTTTTGGTTAGCAGCCAAATACCTTAACTACTACACCACCAGCTCCTTCAGTGGTACTTAGAAACACAAATTATATAAAATGCATTGGATTGTGTCAATATATAAGAAACTAATTTATATTTTCTTGTTAAAGTAAATCATCATCTCGTTTTCACTTTGCCAAATGAGCAATAAAAAGACAAATCATTGTGGCGGAGTTGCTGTATGTCATATATAAAATATATTAAATAAAGATATTTTAAGTAACATTTTATTGTGTTTTGGGTGAAAGTTTACAGAGATCATTGTTTTTCATTCTACAATTCATATACAATTTTCTTTTTTGTGTGCGATATTGATTGCAATCCTCATAATGTCACAACACTCTTACCACTTGCTCCCTGTGTTTATCATTTCCAGTCATCCTTGTTTCCTACCTCTTCCCACTTCTTGGCTCCCTTGGGCAAATGCTGCCCTTTTGATCTTGTAACATTGCTAGTTCTAAAGAGTGCATGTTTCCTTGATGTTATTTTTCACCTTATAGGTCTGAGTATTGTTTGACAGAACGTTAAGCCATATAGGAGAGTTCACTTCCAGGCTTGAACTGTGACGAAAGACCATAGTCTTGAGAATTCTCCCAGTCCCTATAAGATCAATAAGCCTTATCTTTTTTTATTATTTTGAAATTTGTTCCACATTTTTCTCCTATTCTATCTGGGACCTCCTATTGTGATACCTATAAAAGCAGTCAGCAGTGATAGCCAGGCACGAACTAGTTCCTCTAATCTCAGGGTCATGAAGGCTGGTCTTTGCATGTTCCATATGAGTCCTTTGGACTAATTATTTCTTTGTATCTTCTGGTTTCCTTCACTATTCTTTGCTTCCAATTTGGAGAGAATTATAGCTGCACCTTGAATGGCCACTCACAAAACTGTAAGACCCCAGTTGCTACTCCCCAAAGTGAATGTAGAACATTGTCTTTGTGGACTACTTTAGGCAAATTGACCTCGATATTCCCTGAGAATATGGTCCTGTACCTGGACCCAGTGACTCAGTGCCTCAATGTGTTTGGTTATGGCTAAGAAGTTTTTTCATAACTTTGCTTCCTGCATGCACTACTAAATTGATAGCTATATTTGCAACACATATTGATACATAGAAATATCCTATGTCAATGGTAGTATAGCGACTAAGGCACTTGACTGCTAAGCAGAAGGCTGGTGGTTCAGACCCACTAGCCACTCCTTGGAAGGAAGGTTGAGCAATCTACTTCTATAGTGATGCCGCCACAGAAACCTGAGCAGGGGTCACTCTGAGTCAGGTCCCACTCGACGGCACATAACAACAACAACAACAACGTCAAACCTGTGTATACTCATGGTGCAGTCCTATTTCCTTTCTCACACTTGTTCAGCATGAGTATCTATCTATGTGTCCACTCATAGATTATTATTAGTCTTACTGCAGGATTGTGTTTTAACAGTATTTACTTCTGGTTCCTTTAACTTTTGTGCTCCTCTCAGTTTCTTCTTTTGCTTTGTTCATTCTGTGCCGATATCTCGCTTATTGAGGAGCTCTGGTGGGGTAGTGCCTAAGGCATTTGACTGCTAACCAGAAGGCTGGTAGTTCAAACCCACCAGTCACTCCTCAGAATGAAGGTTGGGCAATCTACTTCTGTAGGGATTACCACCTCACAAACACAAGGAGGGGTCACTATAAGTCGGCTCCGACTCCATGACAGTGAGATCTCCCTTATTGTATGTTGTTTTTCCTTTAACCCAAGTTAATAAGTATCTAAACTCTAGTTAGTGATTTATCCTCCCTTCACCTCCCACTACAGGAAAAATTTCAAAGAATGTTTCTTTCTGTGTATAATCCTTAACTTTTTACATTAGTGTTCTCAAATAATATTCGTCCTTTTGTGATTGACTAATTTCATTCAGCATAATGTCTTCTAGGTTCATCCATATCATGAGCTATTTCAAAGATTCATCATTATTATTTAATGTTATGTAGTATTCCATTGAGTCTACATACTACAGATTATTTATCCACTCCTCTACTGATGGGAGACTATTCTTGTTTCCATCTTTTTACTATTGTGAATAGTGCTGTGATGAATATGGCTATATGTATGTCTGTTTGTGCAATAGCTCTTATTTCTCTTGGATATATCATTAGTAGTGAGATTGCTGGATATTATGGTATTTCTATTTATAATTTTTTAAGGATGTGCCATACTGTTTTCCACAGTGCTCGCACCATTTTGAAGACCCACCAGCAGTGTATGAGTGATCTGGTTTCACCACACCTTCTCCAGCATTTGGTGTTTTCTGTTTGTTTGAACCTTGCTATTAATGCTGGGGTGAGATAATATCTCATTGTTTTGATTTGCATCTAACAACTAATGATTGCAAGCATGTCTTCATGTGATTTTGGCCACCAAATGTCTCCTTTCGTAAAATGTCTGCTCATGTCCTCTGCCCATTTTATAATTGCATTGTTTGTCTTTTGTGTTGAGGTGCTAAAATTTTCTATACATTTTAGAGAATAGTCCCTGTTCAATACGTTGTTCCTTTTTTTTTTTTTTTTTTTTGCAGTCTATATGTTCTCATTTTACTCCTTTAGTGAAACCTTTTGATGGATATAAAAGTTCATTTTTTAAAATATCCCAATCATCTGTTCTTTGTGAGTTTTTAGTTATGTTTGATAGTATATTTGTGCCATGTATTAGGACCCTTACTTTTGCCCTTATTTTCTCCTTTTGATCTTTATAGTATTAGATTTTATATTTAGGACTTCAATCCATCTTGAATTAGTTTTTGTATATGGTGTGAAATATGGATCCTTCTTCATTCTTCTACACATGGATATCTAGTTTAGCCATCACTACTTGCTAAAGAGACTATCTCATCTTCTATTTAATGGATTACAGCACTTTGTCAAAGATTAGATGTCCATAGGTGGATGAATTTACTTCTGGATTCTCAATTCTGTTTTACTGGTCAATGTGTCAATTTGTACTGGTACCAGGCTGTTATGAGTACTGTGGTTTTGTAGTAGGTTTTGAGATCAGGAGCAGTAAATCATCTACCTGATTAATTTCAAAATATTTTTGAATCTTAAAGAGAAAAATAATTTTCCCAGTTCAAACCAATTAACTGTAACTAGTAATGAAAACAAATAAAAGAACAGGTAGCTTTATCAATCAGTAATAATGAGAACAAATAAAAGAACAGGTATCTTTATAAATCAGTAATAGTGAAAAATAGAAACACAGGTGTAAATTATTAAAAATCAAAGAAATTAAATATTAAGAAATAAAAAGTCAAATATTGATTTTTGTTGAAATTTAAGATGGAATGAAATGATAAATACACGTGTTCCTTTTTCAAGTATGATTAAAAATACTTTAATAGAAAGTTACAGATCATAAATTAAATTAATAATTTTAGTTAAATTAAAATTATGTCGATTATCAAAGCCATTTCAATAGGATTGATATCCAATGAATACTTTGATTAGAAGTTTAACTAATGTTATTGTATCAAATCAATAATGTTTTTATTTTGAGGATGTAATTCCTATTTCTGTTGTTTGCTTGTACACATCAGTATTTCTTCAGAAAAGTTTTCTTAAAGAATGCACATTTAAGGTTACACTTTCACTTGATATAAACACAATAAGTATTAAAAAAAAAAAAACAACTCACTGCTGGTAAGTAGATTTGTGACCCTTCCTTGGCTTTCCAAGGTAGAATCCCCATGGTTGTAGATTGCACTATGCCACCAGATCTCCTGAGATGTGATTTCTTAGGAAAATATCAAAAAGATAGTTGTCATTTAATAATTTTCAGTGATGCTTGAATCTCTTGAATTTTCACAGATTGGGATACTGAATTTCAAATAATTAAAGATCTCTTCACAGATAATTCAGTATATTGGCTAGAATATAAACTCAACCTAATATTGATTTACTGCAATGCATTAACACATCTTATATTCATTGTACCTTTACACCAAATGAAGCCATACATTTACTGTACAGTTAGAGAGCATCAATTAAACAACTATACAAAATTAAAGTACTTGAGTTAAAAAGTACAATAACCAAACTAAAATATTGAATGCAGGTGTTCAAGAGTAGATTTAAGTCTTCAGAAAATTAATCAGTGAATTAAGAATTAGGGATTAGACAATTTGAAGGACAGAAAGACAAAAAATAAAGAAAAATGAACATAGTCTTAGGGAAATGTGAGAAGCCATTAAAGATTTGAAAAAATCCATACTATGGGGAAATTAGAGAAAAAGGAGGAGACAAAAATCTTCAAATAAATAATGATTGAAGACTACATAGTTGGTGAAAAATATTTATTTATATATTGCATAATGGAAATTAGGTAAATGAAAGATAAGAGGTATTCAAATTAAAAAAGAAAAAGTAAAATTATCTCTATTTGTGAATAACAATCTAATTGTAAGACATTTAGTAAGAAACAAATAGAATAAATAAACAAGTTTAAAAAATTTACAGAACACAAGATCAGTACACCAAAATCAACTGTATATCTATACTTTGGCAAAACACATTACTTTAAACAAAAATTAAGAATAGAATCTTATTTCCACAGCATCAAAAAGAGTAAAACATTTAGGAATAAACTAAACATTCCAAAAAAAGAAAATCAATTGCAACTAAGTCCATTCCTACTCAGTGACCCTGCAAGACAGAGTAGAACTTACCCCATTGATTTTCTAAGGCTGTAAGTCTTCATGGAACCAGATAGCCTCATCTTTCTCCCTGGAGCAATAGATGGGCTTGAACCAATGACCTTTCAATTAGCAGCCAAGCTCTTTAACCACTGTACCACCAGACCTCTAAAATATGAGAAGTGCAATAAATTGAAAATCAGAAAATCTCGTTGGCAGAAATTTAAGACTAACTAAATGTTAGTTCTCATTTCCAAGGAGCATTCTGGCTGCACTTCCACGACAGATTTGTTTGTTTTTCTGGCAATCCATGGTATTTTCTGTATTCTTCACCAGCACCACAATTCAAAAGAGCAAATCTTCTTCAATCTTCCTTACTCATTGTCCAGTTTTCACATGCATATGAGGTTATTAAAAGTACCTTGGCTTGGTTAGGCACACCTTAGTCTTCAAAGACTGATCTTTGCTCTTCAGCACTTTAAAGAGTTCTTTGGCAGCAGATGTGCCCAGTTCAATATGATGTCTGATTTCTTGACTACTGCTTCCATGGTTGTGGATTGTGGATTCAAGTATTATGAAATCGTTGACAATCCAATCCTTTCTTCATTTATCATGACATTGGTTATTGGTCTAATTTTGAGGATTTTTGTTTTCTTTATGTTGAGATGTAATCTATACTGCAGACTGTAGCTTTTAAACTTCATCAATAAGTGCTTTAATTGATCTTTATTTTCAGCAAGCAAGGTTTTATTCCCTGCATATCTCAAGTTGTTAAAGAGTCTTCTTCCAATCTTGATGCCTCATTCTTCATATAGTCCAGGTTCTTGGATTATTTTCTCAGCATACAGATTGAGTAAATATGGCTAAATGATACAACCCTGACACACACCCTTCCTCATTCTATACCATATCCCTTTGTTTTGTTCAAAAGACAGTCTCTTGGTCAATGTATAGGTTCTTCATGAGCACAATTACATGTTCTGGAATTCCCCTTCTTCTCGATGTTGTCCACAATTTGTTATGATCCACACAGTTGAATTTTTTTACATAGCCAATAAAACACAAGTAAACATCTTTCTCATATTTTTTGCTGTCGGCCAAGATCCATCTGACATCAGCAATGATATTCCTGTTTTCATGTCCTCTTATGAATCCAGTTTGCATTTCTGGAAGTTCCCTGTCAATAAACTGATGCAATCATTTTTTAATTATCTTCAGCAAAATTTTACTTTTGTGTTATAAAATGATATTGTTTGATAATGTCCACATTCTGTTTGATCCTCTTTCTTTAGAATGGGTACAAGTATGGATTTCTTCCAGTCATTTGACCATAAAGCTCTCTTACAAATTTCTTGGCATAGATGAGTAAGTGCTTCCAGTGTGGCATTTGTTTGCTGAAACACTTCAATGGTATTCTGTCAATTTCTGGAGCTTTGTTTTTCACCAATTCCTACAGTACAGCTTCTACTTTTTCCTTCAATATCATTAGTTCTTGATCCTGAAATAGTTGAACATTGACCAATTCTTTTTTGCACAGTGACTCTGTATGTTCCTTTCATCTTCTTTGCATGTTTCTTGCATCAATAAATATTTTTTCCATAGAATTTTTCAGTATTTCAACTCAAGATTTGATTTCTTTTCATCTGTTCTTTCAGCTGGAGAAATGATAGTACTTTAAACTAATCACTTCCATCAAGTCAGTTCTGACTCATGGTGACCCCCCTTCTGTTTCCAAGGCTGAAAAATCTTATGTAAGTATGATGCCCCATCCTCCTTCTATGGAGTGCATGATGGGTTTGAACCACTTATCTTCTGGTTAGCAGCCAAGTGCCTTATCCACTACACCACCAGAGCTCTTTTTGTGATAGTATTATAAACTATCAATTTTATGTTTACTAATAATATTGGATTGAATGACATAAAAAATATACTTATTCAGTTTATATGTTTAATGACAGGCTACTATTTGACTCTAGATAATATTTTGTACCTCTTTTCTCAGCAATTAAAATGGGAAATTGCATATCAAGTAACTGTTAATTTTCTTTAAGTGTTAGCACTTTAATCATACATTAAAAAATAAATAAATCAGGCTTTCCTACCAAAATGTGAAATAATTCTTAAAGAATTTCATATAATTCTTATAATATTTCAATATTCCATATGTTCCATAACAGAAAGAGTGAATACTTGTTCTGTACTGTGTAATTATAATGTTGAGACCTTGAAATATTCCAAATTACATGAGTTTTCCAGATATGGATAACATTGAGAAGAATGGGAATTCCAGAACTCTTGATTGTACTCATGAGGAACCTGTACGTAAATCAGGAAGCTGTCATTTGAACAGAACAAGGATACTGCATGGTTCAAAATCACGAAGGAAGTGTGTCAAGGTTGTATCCCTTCACCATAATTATTCAGTTTATAAACTGAGCAAATAATCTGAGAAGATGGATTATATGTAGAAGAACGTGGCATCAGGACTGGAGGAAGACTCGACAACCTGCAACAGATGACACATCTTTGCTTGCTGAAAATGAGGATGACTTGAAGCATTAACTAATGAAGATTAAAGACTGCAGTCTGAAGTATGGATTATACCTCAATATAAAGAAAACAAAAATCCTCTCAACTGGTCCAATAAATGGCTTCATAGTGGATGAAGAAAAGATTGAAGTTTTCAAGGATTGCATATTACTTGGTTCTACGCTCAATACCAGTAGAAGCAGCAGTCAAGACATCAGATGATGTATTGTATTGGGAAAATCTGCTACAAAAGACTTCTTTCAAGTGATGAAAAGCAAAGGTGTCTCCTTGAAGAATAAGGTACACCTAACCCAAGTCATGGGAGCTCTGGTAGCATAGTGGCTAAGACACTTGCCTGCTAACCAGACGGCTGGCGGTTCAAACCCACCAGCCACTCCTCGGAAGGAAGGTTGGGCAATCCTACTTCCGTAGTGATACTGCCTCGGAAACCCAAGGAGGGGTCGCTATGAGTCGGTTTTGACTCGACAGCAAACAACAACAACAACAACCCAAGTCATGATATCATCAATTGCCTTTTACACATGTAAGAGCTGGACAATGAACAAGGAAAACCAAAGAAGAGTTGATGCTTTTGAGTTGTGGTGTTGGAGAAGAATGCTAAGAGTGCCATGGTCTGCTGAAAGGACTAAACAATCTGTCTTGGAAGAAGTGCAGCTGGAATGCTCCTTGGAAGCAAGAATGGCCAGACTTTATCTCATCTACTTTGGTCATGTTGTCAGAAGGAACCATTCCCTGGAGAAGGATATCATGCTTGGTAGGGTGGAGGGTCAACAAAAAAGGGGAAGGCCCTCAACAAGATGGATAGGCACAGTGGCTGTAACAATGGGCTGAGGTATAGCAAAGATTGTGAGGGTGGCACAAGCCTGGGCAGTGTTTCGTTCTGCTGTGCATAGGGTCACTATGAGTCAGAGATGACTTGATGGTACCTAACAACAACAATAACAACCAGATTTGGATTCTAGGTAAGCACATAGTCAGAAGTTCTTGAATGCCTGGACAAATAAACATAAAACTTTTAAATTAGGCTTGCCAGAGGCTCTTTTATAAGACTATTGATCCTCCTTCTTTGTATCTTTTATTAATCTATATTTCATTGTAATGTTTAAACCTTTGAAACTATTTGGCAGAGTTGAAGGTCATGTAAAAGATTGTCACTAAAGTAAAGGGAAAATAATCTGGACTTCTGGTGGATGTGTCTTAGATTCTATTTCCTTGCTAGCCCTCTTATTTAGTCCTCTATGATCTCAGGTTGTTCAATGAACTCAAAGAACTGTACTTAATTCTATTTAAATTTGAAGATTTTTTTTCCCCTTAATTCAATTCCTGCTTTAAATCATCCTGCTTTCCTGTCACTGGTTCCAACTTTTCTGCTCAGCCTCTGACCTCTGTTTATTTTCTGCTTGCTGTCAATACCTGGAGTCAAAGCTCATGCAGATTCAACTCTACAACATTGCAAGAGATATGCTGTGTTTAACAACCCTTCAAGATGGACACAGCTTGACTGATTATATCATGAATTCTGGTGAAATAAGAGATCATGGATTTTAACTTTTTATTCAGATTCTCTAAAATGTTTGTTTAAAATTGTATTTAATAAAAGTACATGCAAAATTCAAAATGCTTTGCTCTCAGATTTTTCACTATCAGACATGGTAGAGAAGACTATTTAAATCATATTTACAACTGAAATAATCTTATAAGCAGACAGTCAGAGAAAAAAAAATCACACTATGCACTCTCAATACATAGTTACAATTTTTCCCCTAACATTAGGGAAATTAATGAGAAAAAATACATTTATAATTATGTCAGCACGTTTAAACATTTGAAATAATGTATTTTTTACACATAATTTATAGTACATGATTTTTGCAGGAAGTTGAATTTTTGTATTCTTTACAGTGAGCTCATTGAACTTGCTACAATTTATTCTCCTACTATATAAGCTGTTTGGATCCTCTTTCCAGTCATACCTCAATCTTCATATAAATAAATGGTAGCACCAGAAATTTACATCCAAACAAAACGAAAGTCTCATTCTTCTCCATTCTCAAAAGAGCCCTATTATCTTCTCTCCAGCTATGACTTAGGTAGCGGTGCACAGAATTCCCGTCAGAAGAAGACTGACTACACATAGCTTAAGAAAGAAAAATGTTCTTCAGCCAGTCTAACTGTTTGAAATATCAGTTCTTTTTACTGCATCTCTCAAATAGACTCTGCAATAGGCCTGGAACAGATGAGAGAAAAGCAAGTGTTAATTCAAGGTCATAGGACCCAGGAGTTGTGTGAGTGTGCATGTGCTCTCTAGTTGTTAGATTGAGCATTTTGGAGGAATGTAGAAATCTTAATAATCACAACTTGGAATGGAATTATGAAAGTGACAAATTATTACCATTATTTTTTTCAGTAAGTAGATTATTCTAAAAAATGGAGAAGTTCCATTCAAGAAAAGATCTGTTGATGTGCCCTTACAGACATATAACCCTTGAAAACCCTATAGGGCAATTCTACTTTGTCCTACAGGGTCACTTTGAGTCACAATAGACTAAATGGAATACACAGTAACCTTTAGTAAATATCAATCCCAATTTGATAATAACAATTTTCAATTTCTATATAATCATTTAAGTTGCACCTAGAAATCTTTTAACTACTATATTTTTTCCTGACTACAGTAGTTGTTTTACATTATGTAGACAAAGTCAAAAAGCTCTCTGAAATGAAACTACATAAATTTATGGGTAAAGGAAAATAACATGTCTTAATGTCAATTAGGAAGCAAAGAAGTCTGAGAAAGTCACAAAATAAAAAATTTTTTAAAATAATCAATATATTTTGCAGAAAAAAAATTGTTTTTTCATTTATTTTTGTTTCCAAGGACTAAGTTGCATTTATGATTACCTTTTATTCTGAATTGTAGGGAACAATTATATCATTTCTATAATTATTCTTTTTGCTTTTGAAACAGCCATAATTTCTTTAAATAATTTTCATCATTGATGTTTTAGTTTAGGTTTTCAGTTGAGATGCCATCGATACTGGTAGATTCTTGGTTAAATTATCAGGAACATCAGGAAACTAATATTTTTTACAGACAAAAATAACATTTTATTTAATTTAAAAAAAATTAACATTAATCATATGTTACTTTCTTTTATAATTCTGCTCTCTGTTGTTATTTAGATTTTTTATATACCTCAGTTGATAGTTCTCTCACCAAAATGAGTTACCAGATAGTCTGACCAATACTAGAAGTGGATAAAAGAAGTAGTATTGAGCTTCCTCTCTAGATGAGGAAATTTAGATTGAAGGTTACATTACAAAACCAAGATTAGACACCATGTAGCATAGTGCCTAAGGCACTTGACTGCTAACCAGAAGGCTGGCAGTTCAAACCCACCAGCCACTTCTCAGAAGGAAGGTTGGGCATTCCTACTTCCGTAGTGATACTGCCTCGGAAACCCAAGGAGGGGTCACTATGAGTCGGGGCTGACTCCATGGCAAACAACAACAACATCATCTGTATTTGTAATCTGTATCTCTTTACAAAATAACATTCAAAACTCATATATGAGACTTTCCAATGAACTGAAACAAATGTCAACTTTTTTCCATATATATTTAAAAAAGTAATTAGTTAGGAGTATTGTATGTCACCATTTCCTGATTTAACCATGACAATGTTAGATTTGATGAAAACTGGTGGAAGAGTGGGCAGTCAACTTCGGTATAGGAAACACAATGAGTCAAATCAACTTGAGGGCAGTGATTTTTTTTTTCTTTTCTTTCTTTATTTGTTTGTTTGTTTGTTTATTTATGGTGCCCTTCCCAAACCCTAAAACATACCTGAAAAGTTACTTGATGTTTCAATGTAACATTGAATGGAAAATGAAAAATAAATAAGTAAAATGCAGGGTTAGGAAGATTTTTTTCCTACCATAAATGATTAAAAATGGAAGGCTATTTACTAAAATCTTTCAAATATATTTTTTTTCAAGTGATGTCTAATGAAAGGTTTCTTCAAGATGTTAAAGAAAATTCAACGTGTTTATAATTTATCTTTTCAACAAATTTACTCTGTAACTCTTTTCATGGTGTTAAGCACCATGAGGATTTATTCATTCATTCAATAAATATTTATTGAGTATCAGCTATTTGCAATTTCATGGTCTGGGTCACCCACCTAAATGTTTACAATCCTGAGTATGAAGGCCTGCATGCTGATGTGTAGCTATTTTACCCAGACAAGGTTTCACATGGGTGGAAAACTATTCCAGCAGACAAAGAACTACAAAATACCTGCAACTGAGGTGGTAGGGAAGGCTTTTAATTGTAAAATCCTAATCAATAAAACTGAATAAAAATATATAGGAAGGCATGTCATATATATGAAATTCTAAAATTCAAGGTATTCTCCTTATTTCAAGTGATATGTAATCTGTTGCCACCTAAAAATATCCACATTCTTCAATATCTATTCTTTGCAAAATTCATTACTAGGAAGAAGTTAAAAATAATTCATCAGTGATATGAAACACAGTTGATTTTAGCCCACCTGTTCATAATACATCAGGACATGCTGCTATTTGCTAAATGGTCTGGAAAAGAAATTATATTATGCAAATATGCACGAAGATATGGTTTTGACTGATGTTTCTGCATGTAAAATGTGTCTAGAATAAAGAATAAAAAGTAAAAATTGCTGTTGCATGTGTAATTAAACTTTTGTCAGTTTTCAAAATGCTTAAGTCTGAGTCAATCTTGTATATATGCAAAGTATAGCAGATGGTCCTTAACAATTTATTTTCTATTACCTCAAGCACTTTACATATTACAGTATTTTGAATTCTTTACTATCTGAGTGTTCTATGGAGACTGAACCCGCTTTCTCGCTCATATAAATCCTGTCTGCTTTTAACACATAAAAGAGTAATTTAGCTTAAAGTAAATAAAAAAAAAAATACAAAAGTGCAGTCAGATTTGATATTTGCGTACTGTATTACTTCTTAAACTTATGTGTAGACATCACTTTGAAAACTACATTAAGATAATAATTTAGTGAAAATATTTCAGGATTACTTAGGTCATTTATTATGAAATGTAGAAAATTCTCATTAAAGATCTTTTCAGCCCAATTGCCGGATGTCACAATATTAATATTTAATTTTCAAAGGTTTTTGGAGCTTGGATTTTCTTAATAATATATATATCCCTCAGAATGTTATAACTTTTTATGTCTCTTTGAAGTGTTTCCATCTAAATAAAAAATTTGCACTAACATCATAGAAAATAAATGTGTTCTTAGAAAATGATCTATACCATTATAGTGTTATAAATATCACTTTCTTATTTACAAGTGAAAATTAAAAACTCTAAAACTCCTAATCAGAATTGACTAGCTCAGTGACTATGTAGGCACCTACCAGCAATATTAAAAAGAACAATGGAAACAGCAATATAAAAAAATATCCTAAATGTGTGCTATTGAGTAATAAATATACACATTTCATCAGTAGAAAATGTTTGCCGGTTAAAAATACTTTGTCAGGTCTTTCAATTGAATGTTCTTTCTCCTTAAAATTTCATAATCTCTTATAATCCCTCCCTTCTTCTAATAAAAGTTTGAATATAAAATGAATATATCAAAAGAAAGAAAATATTTTTCCAGTCTCATAGAATTAAAAAAAAAGAAAGAAACATTATTTATGCCTGCTAAATGAACTAGTTCTTTTGATGTTTCAATCTGGCCCTACATTTTTATAAATATTGTGATTTTCTATTTTTAGTATAATATTTAAATATTTTGCTCTACTTTCAAGTGAAACAACTAATGACAAGATTAACCAACATACTGACATTCTAAAAACAAGTTTTATAAAAGACAATTTAAACCATGAAACTGCATCCTTGGATTATAATTGTCTAAGTTTACTCAGAAGTGATTATCAATGATTTCTTAAGCACTAGATCAACATTATAGATTAGAATTTTCTACAGGGAAAAATATTCAAGCTAATTGTACATAATTCAGAGCATGATTATCTTAGGGAAGAAATTAATTAATTAGGCTTCCTAAAAGTAAATCTTAAAAACTTGTCATTTCAGAAGTTCAGGCTTTTTGGCACATTGACATAGACACAAATATGATAAAATAGTCTAACTTTTCCAGTCTTCAAAAGTGGAGATATTTTGGTCTTGTCTTGCCAGAAGTTTAACCAATACTATAAATTTACTTTGTGAGCAAGGTACACTGGCTTTTGATCAAGATAGTTAGGCAACGTTTAACATGGTCTCAAGAATTTAACAGAAGTAAAAGTTTTCTGTTATGTGAAGGTCCTAACAGGACAAAACCACAAAATTCAACTGATAAAAAAATAAACTATTTGGAGAACTCATGTGTTGCCTCCGTGGAGCAGAGATGCAGAATTTCATTTTCAGATTTATATCCCTAAAAGGCTAGATTATTCTCCCGTTATCTGGTCTCAATCTTTAAGCCTAAATTGTTATTTTTACAAGTGCTAAAATTACTCAAACTTTTATCTTTTATAATGAAACACATGGCATTTTTACAATGTACCCTTAAATACAGAGTTTTTATACAATCTTCTGTGTTTTTCAGGGCTGTAATGATTTCCATAACTTTGGACAGACTCAAATTATAATTTGGAAAAGGATTTCAGCATGCAACTGGAACCAATCTTTAGTAATATTCTTATGTTTTCCTGTTGTTGGGAAGAACCCGAAGACCTAGTTCTAAAATCAACTAATTCAGCTTTCTGAATTACTACACAAAGCATTGAAACACTCCTAAAACATTTACGAGATTCTAGGCATTAAGTGGGAGCTCTGGTAGCGTAATGCCTAAGGCACTTGACTGCTAACCAAAAGGCTAGCGGTTCAAACCCACCAGCCACTCCTCGGAAAGAAGATGGGGCAATCTACTTCCGTAATGATACTGCCTCGGAAGCCCAAGGAGGGGTCGCTATGAGTCGTATCTGACTCGACGGCAAATAACAACAACAACAACAGGCATTAAGTAAGGAGCTCTGGGGGAGCGGGCAGTGGTTAAAACATAGGGCTTGTAATCAAAAGGCTAGCAGTTCGAACCCACCGGCTGCTCTGTGGGAGAAAGATGAGGAAGGCAGCTCCCCTAAATATTTATAGCCTTGGAAACCTCATAAGGGAGTTCTACTCTGTCTCATAGGAATCGACTCCACGGCAGTGGGTTTCATGGGGTTTTAGACATTAAAAAACATTAGAACAACCACACATGATACTTGTATCATAAAATATATAAAGGTTATCTCATCTGAGTTATTGGTCTTAATGCATTACATTAAAAAAAATAGACATGTTTGTCCTCTCAATTCATAAACATGTTTATCCCTTCATTAGGCTATTGAGGCATTGATAAGTTTTTAAGTTGGTTTCATAAACATATAGCTATATTTCCAGTAAGGAAAGTACCTATGGGTGCTTAAGATATATAACAGCTGTTGTAGTAGTCATCCTCATTACTAAGGCTTTGAAGGCAGTAGAAAGAATGATATAATCTTAGACTAATAGAATGTTAAGTTGAAAACACCCAGTTGGCATGAAAGTTCAGTCTGCTTTACCAACGTCAAAAGTATAATATTAATCTCTATATTTCTTTGGGGTGCTTTGTGGTGGCATAGTGCCTAAGTCATTGACTAATAACAAGAAACTGGAGGTTCAAATCTACCAGCCACTCCTCAGAAGGAAGATTGGGCATTCTACTTCCATAGTGATACCGCCTGGGAAACCCAAGGAAGGGTTGCTATCAGTGGGCAGTAAGTTTTTTTGTTTGTTTCTTTGTTTTAAGCTGGCTGTGAACATGTCACATGTGCCATAAGGTCTTTGTAACATCATTACTCTCTTTGAGATAGAGAATATTTGAGAGCAAGCATCATTTTGATGTATCAACTGGGGGTAAAGAATGGTCAAAGACTTCAGATAAACCATGAGAACATGAGAAAAATACAGTTCATGCCTCCCCTCTATTGGCTTGCAAATTTACTTATTGCTGGTTAAGTTAGCAAAATAGCTAAATTAAGTGATTAGTGTCTTGAAATCTTGATTTATGTGATTATTAAAATATTTTCTTGAATATAAATGTATATGCATAATATGTAACAAATGGTTTGTAGTATTTTAGTAGCCTCTTGCAATTAGCATCCTTGAATGTCATCTTTTTTGTATCTTGAGCCAAAATACAATTTCAAAGTGTTCACATAAATATAAGTATTGGCAAGCAGACAAAACACAACAATATTCAGCTTGGACTGGCAGGAATGACTAAAAACCAAAAACATCTGGCTGCTGTTTCCTGTTCTTTCTACGGTTTTCAATTTTAATTGAGTATTTATATCAGACTCTGATTTTGGGCAGGGTCCTGACTAAATTGTTCTTTTGCCTTCCAATTTGAAGTAAGCAGCCGCAAGGTTTTCTTCTTACTGTCAATTACTAAGCCATAATAGGCTTCAGGGAGAGGGGGGAAGAGCATTTTCTCTTGTTCAAATTGAAATGATGAACTCTGGTGCTGGGAAGAGTGACAGCTACATCTATAGTAGAATAGAGGTGTTAAAGAAGAGCTTAAATTTCTCAAATTATATAAGGTCAGTGTTGCAATGTTATAAGATACAAGTCAGTAGCATCAAGAAGCAAATGTAAGAATAATAAACACACTTAAAGAAAAGAACACATGATATATACTAAGAACTTTGAACTCTTTAAAGGAATGGAAGTTTGAATTAAAAGTGTTCTGGGTAGCTTTTAACATGTTGATAATTTTATGATTTATAATTAATTTTACTTCCAGTACTTTATTTACTATCCTTATGCACAACAATAACATATAAGTGGTACACTAGTCTAGATTTTCACATAGGCAGATTTTCACATATTTTAGGCTCAATAGTATGAAATTGCCATGATGAAGGTCAAAAATGGTTGATCATTGGCAATTTCACATTGTTCACTGTATGAAATACATATTCACTTTTGAATACTGGAATTTCTGCCCAGTATTCAGAAAGTGCTTTTCTTTATTTCCATTTTTGCTGCCTAGACCACATGTGATTTTGGAAATTACTGAGGTAATTTCTTTCAGATTTCCTATAATTTTGAATATTGTGGCTTTAAATGAATGCAGTTGTATAGCAGCTGTATCAGTAGGAGAGGAAAAAAAAGAATTTTTGTTATGCTGCCTACTCATGTCCTTTTCAAGATATTTGTATCACGGATCTATTTTCAGTGATCTATTGAAGCAGCCTGGCCAATTTCTAAATAGCCACATTTTTATCTCAACATATGAACCAAGGAATAAGCAGCCAAAATCTAACTGATTATGCAAAATATGGTTACTGAAATTTGTTATCATCAGTAATCCAAAAAGAAACCTTGATGGTACAGTGGTTAAACAGCCAGCTACTAACTGAATTTGCTTCCATAAGGTTAGTAGCCTCAAAATCTTATGGGGAGGTTCTACTCTGTCCTTTAGGGTTAATATAAGTAGGAATCAACTCAATGGAAATGTGTTTTTTGTTTCGTTTTTTCATTTATAACCCAAAATGCAGCCATTTTGAATGTTTACAAGTGGCAACCATTTTGGATTTTAAAGTGATAGCATTCTCTTGCCTGCTAACCAGACGGCTGG
>NW_006922501.1:491108-497142 GCF_000298275.1 Orycteropus afer afer | reverse complement strand
ACCAAAGATTTCAAAGAACAGCTTGAGAAGACAAAGCCAATTACTATAATGAAATGTGCAAAGACATGGAGTTAGAAGACCAAAAGGGAAGAACAAGTTCTGCACTTCTCAAGCGGAAATAATTGAGGAAAAATATTAAGCTTTGAGTTGCAATATTGAAAGATTCTAAGGGCAAAACATTGAATGATGCAGGAAACATCAAAAGAAGATGGAAGGAATACACAGAGTCACTGTACCAAAAATAACTGGTCGATCTTCATCCATTTCAGGAGATGGCATATGATCTAGAACCAATGGTACTGAAGGAGGAAGTTGAAGCTGCAATGAAGGAATTGGTGAAGAAAAAGCCTCCGGGAATTGATGAACTACCCATTGAGATATTTCAACAAATGGATGCCGCACTAGAGGCACTCACTCAGCCATGCCATGAGATTTGGAAGACAGCTACCTGGCCAACTGACTGGAAGAGATCCATATTTGTACCATTCCAAAGAAAGGTGATACCACAGAATGTGGAAATTATAGAACAACATCATTAATATTGTAAGATCGCAGTAAGGAGAAGAGGACGCATAAAAGTGGGGTTAAAGAGAAGTTCTTATTCTGTGCTCCCAGGAGAGGTTTACAGGTCCCCAAGAGGGGCCTGGGAGAGGCTCACAGGTGCCTGAGAGGGGCCAGAGAAGTCACACTGCCCAGGTGAAAGAAAGGGTTTTTTATAGTGATTTTCTTCCTGGTTCTTAGAGGACTGGAGTGAGAGCAGGGTATGTGTTACAGGAACCAATAAGGTTAAAGTACCCAATTAGCTTGGGGGTAGGAAGTAGAGTTGAAGTACTTCATTAACATAGTGGGCAGGAAGTGGTTAGGGGCTTTCGTGAGTAAGAGTCAGGTGCTGGGGTCTTTCGTAAGCAAGGGTTACGTGCTGGGGTCTGATATGGGGTCTGATATGGGCTCTGGTCAGGCGCCTCCTTGCTTGACCAGTTCTTATAATGCCCTCTGGCTCAATCATTCACCTGCCTGGCCAGTCATGTTTCTGCCTAACAAATATTGCATGCAAGTAAGATCTTACTGAAGACAATTCAAAAATGGTTGCAGCAGTATATTGACAGAGAACTTCCAGAGGTTCAAGCTGAATTCAGAAGAGGACGTGGAACAAAGGATATCATGGCTGCTGTCAGATGGATCTTGGTTCAAGGCAAAGAATATCAGAAACATCTTTACTTGTGCTTTATTGACTATGCAAAGGCATTTGATTGTGTGAATCATGACTAGTTATGGATAACATTGAGAAGAATGGGAATTCCCAAACACTTGATTGTACTCAAGAGGCGTCTGTACCTTGACCTGGAGGCTGTTGTTGGAATGGAACAAGGGGACACTGCATGGTTTAAAATCAAGAAGGAAGTGCATCACGGTCTATCCTTTCCCCATACTTATTCAATGTATATGGTGAACAAATAATCCGAGAAGCTGGACTATATGAAGAAAAACATGGCATCAGGATTGGAGGAAGAATCATTAACAACCTGAGATATGCTGATGATACAACTTTGCTTGTTGAAAGTGAGGATGACTTGAGGCACTTACTGATGAAGATTGAGGAACACAGTCTGCAGTATGGATTACATTTCGATATATAGAAGACAAAAATCCTCACAACTGGACCAATAAGCAGCATAATGATAAATGGAGAAAAGATTGAATTTGTCAAAGAATTCATGTTTCTAGGTTCTACAATCAAGGCTAATGGAAGCAGTGGTCAGGACATTAGACAACATTTAGAACTAGGTAGGTCGGCTGTGAAGGAACTGTTTCAAGTGCTGAGGAGCAAGGATGTCTCCTTGAGAACTAAGGTGCTCCTGACACAGGCAATAATATGTATGCATGTGAAAGCTGGACAATGAATAAGGAAGACCGAAGAAGAGTTGGTGCTTTTGAGTTGTGCTGCTGGCAAAGAATGCTGAATGTACCATGGACTTCTAAAGGAACAAACATATCTGTCCTGGAAGAAGTACAGCTGAGATGCTCCTTCGAAGCGAGGATGGCCAAAGTTTGTCTCACCTACTTTGGTCATATTGTCAGAGGGGACCATTTCCTGGAGAAGGATGTCATGCTTGGTAAGGTGGAGGGTCAACGAAAGAGGGGAAGGCCTTTGATGAGATGGATTGACACAGTGGCTGCCACAATAGGCTCCAGAATAGCAAAAATTATGGAGCTGGCCCGGGATTGAGCGGTGTTTTTTTCTGCTGTGCATGGTGTCACTATGAGTTGGAAGCAACTTGAAGGCACCTAACAATGACAACCTAAAATGTACCAGTGGCTTTTGGTCCTGATTTGTTAGACTGTTTAAACAAACAGAAGCACACGCATGTGCACACAGAGAGTACACGATTTGTCTAACTAGACTTTGGAGAGAATAATTTCTGAAACAAACAAAAGTGAACTCTTACCAGTTATATCTAGGCCTTCAGTAAAAAGACATGACATTTTGTATCAGGAAGGGAAAGAGTAACAGTTGTAGGTATTAAATCATCTTGTGCAATGCAGTTCTAAGTGTATTTCACAAATATAAATGTTGTGAATCAAATTATGTACAATAAAAATTAGCATTAATTAAAAAGACATTTTATTAACACAACTACACTATCAGGAATTATACTCCTGAAGGCAAGGTAAATATTCCATAGAATAGTGAAAAACTCACTACCGTCGATTTGATTAGACTCATAGTGATCCCTCCTTGGGTTCCTGAGGCACTATCTCTATGGAAATAGATTGCTAATCTTCCTTCCAAGGAGTGGCTGGTGGGTTTGAACCACCAGTCTTCTGGTTAACAGTCAAATGTGTTAGGCACTACACCACAAGAGTTCCCCAAAATAGTGAAAGCTTTATAGAAATCAAATGTTGATATATCTTAAAACAATCCGTTAAATCAGCTGTTGAATCAATTCTCACTCATGGTGACCCTAAGTGTATCACAGTAGAACTGTGCTCCTCAGGGTTTCCAATGATGAGTTTTTCAAAAGTAAATTGCCTGCCATTTCTGCTGATATGCCTCTGGGTGGACACAAAAATTCAACATTTCAGTTAGCGGCCAAGCACATTAACAGTTTGCAATACCTATGGGCATAATTTAAAACTAAAACATAGAAATGGATATAATTTTATTTGAGGTTTACCATGTCCTATGATAATTAAAGCATAAGTAGAAATAAAAACCCACTGTCATTGAATTGATTCTGATCCTATAATGACCCTATAAGACAGAGCAGAACTGCCCCACAAGGTTTCCAAAGCTGTAAGTCTTTATGGAAGCAAATTGCCTCATCTTTCTCCCATAGAGTGGCTGGTGGATTCAAACCACCAACATTTTGTTTAGCAACCAAGTACTTTAACCACTGCTTCTTATAGGTAGAAATAATCACAATTTTTAATAAACATGCAAATTATGCCAGCATAAAAAGTGACTTTCTTTATAAAGAAAAATGATTAAAATATGTATATACATATATATATACATATTTTAATTATTTTTCTCTCTCTCTATATATAGATATATATAGATATATATAGTGCAAGCACAATGAATTATAGTTTATTGGGATGAGATTGAAAACTGCATATAATAAAATATTTTATATAATATCACATAAATTATATAATACTCAGAACAACACTGTGAGATAGGTATTATGTTATAGATGGGGAAGCTATGAATCAGAACAGTTAATTTCCTCACAGTGTGTATTAAATTCATTACTGATTTTTTCCCCTTGTCTTTTAAACAAGTATTTACAATGAGAGCACTTCTCTACCACTGACTGTCTTGCTCAAGCTTCCACTACTGCCCAACTGTGATGATGTGTGTTTTGCCTCTGCCACATATATTTTATTATAAAATTTCCAGAGTATTATATAAATTCATATGTTTCAATTCAGTTCAAAATCTGCAAATTGTCTCCCCTTTTATTTAGAGGGAACCTGAAATCTTGGTTAAAATTTTCAAAGGTCAATATGATTTCACTTCTGTCAATTTCTGTCTTTCTCCCACCATTTGGCCCCTAACTCATTCTTTCTTATCCATTCTCATTTACTTTTATTTTTTCACACTTTCTCAAACTAAAGTGAGAATTTTTAATCTCTATAAACCTTGACCGTTGCAATCACTTTTCCCTCTGAATGAAATATGTTTTCCTCAGATATTCACAGGGTTTAGACGCTCTTTTCTTACTTGTCTCTGATCAAATATTCCTTTGACTATAAGGCCATGCCTAACTTTGCTATACAAAAATAAAAGAATCACTCCTATTACTTGTCTTTTCCTTAGCAATTTACTATATTTTTTTTTTCTCAGTACCTTTTGTTATCAATAATTTTTTGTTTATATCTCTATGGCAGCCATACAAACTCCATGAGAACTGAAATTTTGGTATATTCACTACTATCCATCAAATACCTAGCATAATATCTGCCTTTAGTAAAAACCAAACGAAACTCACTGCGGTGGAATAAGCTCCAACTCATAGTGACCCCTCCTTGAGTTTCTGAGGCAGTATCACTATGGAAGTAGATTGCCCAATCTTCCTTCAAGAAGTGGCTGGTGGGTTTGAACCAACAGCCTTCTGGTTAGCAGTCAAATGCCTTAGGCACTATACCACCAGAGCTCCTGCCCACAGTAAGTATATAATAGAAAGGTTTTTGAATTAATCCATTTCATTCCTTCCAAAATGTCCAGTCTAAAGATGTCCTGGTGATTTGATCCTCCATGGAAGAATTGTTTCAGAAATGGGTTTATGACACAAATATAACCAATGTTACATGAAAGAAGAACTCTGGGAGATTTTGGGAAAATTGTCTTGTCCCTAAGAGACTTCAAATGAGAATATATGAATATATTCTTCCCACTTTATTACTTACTTATTTTTATTTTTTTGTGTGTGGAAAGGGACTTCTGGAACTACTGTGCCGATCAAGTTAATGGTATATGTATATATATATTCCTACTTCCGTAGTGATACTGCCTCGGAAACCCAAGGAGGGGTCGCTATGAGTCGGGGCTGACTCGACGGCAAACAACAACAACAACAACAAATATAAATATATATATATATATATGCCATGATCATGGATGTAAGAGTTGAGAGAGAGAAAACATTTAAGAATTAGAAGTCATGTTTTTGTCCTCTCTAATCAATCGTCTTAAAGGGTAGTCTATCTGTAGGCTTCTTGTTATATGAAATAATATATTTCCCAATGTTTAAGTTTGACTTAAAGTTCTCCTATTTCTGACTAAATTATCTATTCTTGAATATGAAAATGACCACTTTTTTTTTTCCTTATCATAAGAAGTGGAGTCTGTCTCCCTAACTCTTGAATCAGGGATGACCTCATGACTTGGCTTGACCAGTGTAACGTACTCTGTGCTATACTCACAACTTCTTAGTGAAGACTGGAGAAGAGCACAGATAAGCATACTGTTGCAATAGAATGGTCAACATGTGTTTATTACTCATAGAATAAGCAGGATGGGGGTGAGTATAACAGCACATGTTATCAGCAGTCAAGGTTTCCCCAAGTTAAGTGCCCATTCCAGGATGAAGTTAGATTGCATCCAAGCACTCCTCCCTTCATATTTTGGGAGAAGAATACCTCAGTCTTTTTCTCCTGGAATTAAATTTAACAGGACAGCAAGTGCATATACAAAATAACACATACAAAGATGTAGTTTAAAGGAATAATAAAAAGTAAAAGAGGGGCTAATAGAAGTGGAAGACCCCCTACAACAAGGGGTATAATATATTTCTCCTGATTAAGATGAGTGAATACAACTTGATAGCTATTCTAAATTTTACTAGTATGAGAAGCAATCCGACCTTTTTTTTGTTGTTAGGTGCCCTTGAGTCATTTCCAACTCATAGCGACCCCATGCACAGCAGAATGAAACACTTTCCAATCCCACACCAGCTCCAATATCCCCATCATGTCAGCCACCGTGTCAATCCATCTCGTTGAAGGCTCCCCCTCTTTCGTCAACCCT
>NW_006922501.1:490349-491008 GCF_000298275.1 Orycteropus afer afer | reverse complement strand
CACATGGTGCACAGGTATCAGCCCAACTTTCAGACTGAGACAGACTAGTAAGAAGGAGGAGGACATCCACTTCTCAAAGAATTGGCCAGAGAAAACCTTATGAATAGCAGAGGAACACTGTCTGATACATAACTGGCAACTTTATGAATAGTCCAGAAATATTGTCCAACACAGAGGAGGAAGATGAGTCATTTAACTTAGAAAGTTCTCAAAGCAGGACTGGGAAAGAGCTGCATTATCACAGTAAAATCAGCCTTACTTATATGGATAAGGTAAACCTTTTGAGACCTCCAATTGCTGACGTGGCAGCACTCAAATTGAGGAGAAACAGAGGCAAACATCCTTTAATAATCGGAACATGGAATGTAAGAACTATGAATCTAGGAAAATTGGAAATTGTCAAAAATGAAATGGAATGCATAAAGATTGATATCCAAGGCAATAGTGAGCTGAAACGGACTGGTTTTGGCCATTTTGAATCAGACAACCATGTGATCTACTATGCCTGTAATGGCAGTTTAAAGAGGAATGGTGTGGCATTCATCATCACAAAGGATGTTTCAAGATCTGTCCTGAAGTACAATGCTGTCAGTGAAAGGATAATATCCATATGCCTACAAGGAAGACCAGTTAATATGACTATTATTCAAATTTATACA
>NW_006922501.1:478471-486018 GCF_000298275.1 Orycteropus afer afer | reverse complement strand
TCTTGAAACATCCTTTGTGATGATGAATGCCACGCCATTCCTCTTCCAACTGTCTTTCCTGGCATAGTAGATCACATGGTTGTCTGATTCAAAATGGCCAAAACCAGTCCATTTCAGCTCACTAATTTGAAGGATATCAATCTTTATGCATTTCATTTCATTTTTGACAACTTCCAATTTTCCTAGATTCATACTTCGTACATTCCATTTTCTACTGATTATTGGATGTCCACAGCTATTTCTCTTCAATTTGAGTGGTGCCACATCAGCAAATGGAGGTCTTGAATGTTTTACCTTATTCATAGGAGTAAGGCTGGGTTTATTCAGATGATGCAGCTCTTTCCCAGTCCTGTTTTGAAAGCCTTCTAACCTAATGGGACTATTCATAAAGTTGCACGGTAATGTATCAGACAGTGTTTCTTTGCTATTCATAAGGTTTTCCATGGCTAATTCTTTGAGAAGTGGATGGTCTCTTCCTTCTTCCTAGTCTGTCTCAGTCTGTAAGCTGGGCTGATGCCTTCCTTTTTCACTCCCTTAAAATAGCTGAACAGAGTTCTGGGTTTTGTTAGAAGATGGTCTCTCTCCTGCCAAGGTACATACATTATTTTGTGTCCATTAGTAACACAAAGGAGATGGTGAAAGAGTTTGTAGCACACTGGTACACTCAGCAAAGCATAAGCAATTGTGATTCAAAGTAGGAATTTAAAAAGCAGTAGTAAATTGTTGCTTTCATTCTTGTTGCTTTTGGAACTCAGTAACAGCCAGTATGTGACAAAATAAGACTAACCTTCTTTTTTTATTATTTATTATTTTTTATTTTAAGTACTTGTTTTACATTCAACTTTATCTGTACATTTAGTTTCATTCCCCATTTATCATGTCCAACCCTAACCCAGTCATCTCCACTCCCTACCCTGTAACCCTCCCCCTGTGTCCCTTATAGTTATGGACTTCTTCTTAATGATAAGAAGTAATGGATGATGAAACACACATGATAGTTACCATTGAATCAGGTGATAGTTGCCAAACATAAGCAAAGCCACTCATTGGTGGCTGATTACAAACATATAAATGAGTCAAGTCAATCCCAGCAGAAAATTACCTACCTGAGCTGTACCCAAATTGCTGGCCCACAGAATTACAAAGTAAATGCATTCTTTACACCGCTAAGTGTTAGGATAGGTTGTAATATACCAAGTCTATGTGACACAGCATCTTGATTAATTCATGAAGTGACAAGTAGGGTTTTTGTTTGTTTTACAATCATTCTTTCTAATGCAGCAACTTTAATAGCATTACACAAATTATGTTTTTTTTTTTTTTTTTCATTTTTGAAACCTAGATATCTAGACAAAGATGAAGTTAAAAGAGGTAATGAAATAGATTGAAGCAAGTACGTAGTTGTAAGTTAATCAGCAGTCAGACCAGAATGAAAAATCACACTGGGAGAATCTTCCATCATAAAATCCACAAATACTACTATGGAAAATTAAAAACAGTACATCCACTTTAAATTTCTAAAATAGCTTTCTTTGGTTAGAGATTCGTCTTCCCAAAAACACTGCCATCAAGTTAATCACAATTCATAGTGACCCTATAAAACAGAATATAACTGCCCCTATGTTTTCTTTTTTCTTTTTCTTCTTTTTTCCCCATAACTTTTATTGTGGTAAAAACATACATAACAAGACATTCGCCTCTATAACGACATCCACAGTTACATCTCAGAGACACTCATTGCATTTTAGAGACCCCTCCTTGGGTTTCCAAGGCAGTATCACTATGGAAGTAGATTGCCTTTCCTTCTGATATATATATTTGTGTATATGTATGTATATATGTGTGTGTGTGTGTGTGTGTGTATTGGTCAACCTAAAATTTTCCCTCCCCTCCACTCCCATCCCTGGTAACCAACAAAGATAGTTTCCTTCTATGTATAAAACTTTCCTTGACTTTTTACAATTGTAAACTAATACAATATTTGTCCTTCTGTGATTGACTTCTTTCACTCAGCATAATGTCCTCCGAATTCATGAACATTATGCAGTCTTTTGCATATTCTACATTTTTCTTTAGGGTTGCATAGTATTTCATTTTGTGTATGTAGCACAGTTTGTTTATCTATTCCTCAGTCTCTGGGCACTTAGGTTGTTTCCATCTCTTTGCTATTGTGACTAGTTCTACAATGAAAATGGGTGTGCATATATCTGTTCCTGTCCTGCTTCTCACATCTTTAGGATATATATTTAGTAATGATATTGCTGGATCAAATGGTATTTCTATTTCCAACTTTTTAAGGAATTGCATACCAATTTCCACAGTGGTTGTATCATTCTACAGTCTCACCAGCAGTGTACGAGAGTCTCATTCTCTCCACATCCTGGCCAACATTTGTAATTTTCTGTCCAATTGAACTTTATCAGTAATACTAGGGTGAGATGTTATCTCATGGTTGTTTTGATTTGCATCCCTCTAATGGCTAATGATCACAAATGTTTCTTCATGTATTTGATGGCTGCCTGAATTATTTTCTCTGGTGAAGTGTCGGTTCATATCTTTTGCATGATTTTTAATTGGATTGCTTGTCTTTTTGATGTTGAGGTGTTGGAGTTTTCTATAGATTTTAGAGATCAGTCTTTTGTCTGGTATGTGATTGTCAAATATTTTTTCCCATTATGGAAGTTCTCTTTTGACTCTTTTAGAGAAGTATTTTGATGCACACAGAATTTAATTTTCAGAAGGTCCTAGTCATCTAGATTATCTTCTGCTGATTGTGCATCTTGGGTTATGTTTTATACTCTATGCCATAAATTAGGGCCCCTAAATTTCCCCCTAGGAGCTCTGGTAGCATAGGGCCTAAGGCACTTGACTGCTAACCAGAAGGCTGGCGGTTCAAACCCACCAGCCACTCCTCGGAAGGAAGTTTGGGCAATCTACTTCTGTAGTGATACCACCTCGGAAAACCAAGGAGGGGTCACTATGAGTCGGGGATGACTCAACGGCACCTAACAGCAACAGCAACAGCAAATTCCCCCCTATTTTTTCTTCAAAGAACTATAACGTTAGGTTTCACATTTGAGTCTTTGATCCATCTGGAGTTAGTTTTTGTGTATTGTGTATTTCATTTTTTTTTTTTTTTTTTTGCAAATGGATATCCAGTTTTGCCAGGATCATTTGTAAAAGAGACTATGTCTTCTCTATTTAATGGATTTCAGACCTTTGTGGATGGATTTATTTCTGGTTTCTCAATTCTGTTCCACAATCTATGTTGTTGTACCAATACCAAGCTGTTTTAACAACTGTGCGTATATTGTAGGTTTTGAGATCTGGGAGCATGAGACCAACTACATTGTTCTTTTTTTAGTACTGTTTTGCTTATCAGAAGAGTTCTGGTGGTGTAGTGCTTAAGGCATTTGACTGCTAACCAGAAGGCTAGTGGTTCAAACCCATCAGCCACTCCTTGGGAGGATGATTGAGCAATCTACTTCTGTAGAGATACCGCCTCAGAAGCCTAAGGAGGGGTCACTATGAATAGAATCAACTTGACAGCAGTAAATTCGGTTTTTGTTTTTGTTTTGCTTATCTGAGGCCTCTTTCCTTTCCATACATTAGTGACTGCTTTTTCTATGTCTCTGAAGAATGTTGATGGAATCTGGATCAGGATTGCTTTGAATGTATAGATTGCTTTGAGTAGTATTGACATTTTCACAGTATTTCTTCTTCCTATTCATGATCATGGTATGTTCTTCCATTTATGTAGATGACTTATATTTTCTTAAGGTAGTGTTTTGCTGTTTTCTTTGCACAAGTTTTGTGTTCCGGTAAGATTTATTCCCAAGGATCTTATCTTTCTGACAGCTAGTGTAAATGGTATTGATTTCCTTATTTCCTTTTCAGAGACCTCTTTGTTAGTGTAGAGAAATCCAACTGAGTTTTGTATGTTGACCTTCTATCTTGTCACTAGGCTAAATCTTTCAATAAGTTCTAGCCATTTTCTTGTTGTGTCTCTTGGGTTTTCTATGTATAGGATCATATGATCTGCAGTTAAGAATAGTTTTACTTCATCCTAACCAATTTGGATGATCTTGATTTCCCTTTCTGACTTATTTCCCTGACTAGGACTTCTAATAGACTGTTGAATAGAAGTGGAGATAGAGGGCATCCTTGTCTGGTTCCTGCTCTCAAGGCAAGTGGTTTTAGTCTCTCTCCATTGAGAATGTTGTTGATTGTTGGTTATGCTTATATGCCCTTTATTATGTTGAGAAATTGCCTTTCTATTCCTATTTTTCTGTGAGTTTTTATCAGGAACTGATTTTGAATTTTAGCAAATGAGTTTTCTGCATCTATTGATATGAATGATCATGAGATTCTCTTTCTTTATTTTACTTACATGATGGATTATGTTGTTTGTTTTTCTAATGTTGAACCATCCTTGAATACCTGGTATGAATACCATTTGGTCATGATATATTATTTTTTTGATATATTGTTGGAGTCTATTGACTAGGATTTTATTGAAGATTTTTGCATCTATATTCATGAGGGATATTGATCTGTAGTTTTCCTTTCTACGGATGTCTTTACCTGGTTTTTGTGTCAGGGTTATGTTTGCTTAATAAGATGAATTTGGGAAGATTCCATCCTTTTCTATGTTCTGGAATAGTATGAGTGGAATTAGTGTCAATTCTTCTCTGAATCATTGGCAGAATTCTCTAGTGAAGCCATCTGGGTGAGGACTTTTTTTTGGCCACATTGTTCAATTTTTCAGGACTGTTGGTGGTGTAGTGCTTAAGGCATTTGACTGCTAACCAAAAGTCTGGGGGTTCAAACCCACCAGCCACTTTTCAGAAGGAAGATTGGGCAATCTACTTCTGTAGAGTTATCACCTCACAAACCCAAGGAGGGTTGACTATGCATTGAATTGTCCTATAGCAGTGAGTTTGTTTGTTTGTTTTCAATTTTTCTTCTTTTGTTAAGAATCTTTTCAAGTTTTCTACCTCATTCTGTGTTATTTAAGTAAATGTTGTATTTCTAGAAAAATGCCCATTTCTTTTCAGTTTTCAAATTTGTTGGAGTACAGTTCTTCATAGTATCCTGATATTATTCCTTCTATTTGTATTGGTTCTCCTGTGACATCACTCATTTCATTTCTTATTCGTGTTATATGCATCTTCTCCTTCTTTCCTTTGTTGAGTTTTCCAGTGGTTTGATGCTTTTATTAATCTTTTCAAAGAACCAACATTTAATCTTGTTGATTTTTCCCATTGTCTTTCTATTTACTGTTTCATTTATTTCTGCTCAAATCTTTATTATTTCTTTTCTTCTGGTGGCATAGTGCTAAGGCATTTGACAGCTAACCAGAAGGTTGGCAATTCAAACCCACCAGCCACTCTTCAGAAGGAAGATTGGACAATCTACTTCTGTAAAGATACCACCTTGGAAATCCAAGGAGGGGTTGCTATGAGTCAGATTCAACTTGACAGCAGTGAGTTGCATTGTATTTTTGGTGGCTATAGTTTTTTTTTTTTTTTTTTTGCTGTTCTTTTCTAATTGTTGGAGATGTTGGGTTAAGGTGTTGATTTTGGCTTTTTCTTTTGTGATGGGTGCATTTGTTACTGTAACTTGCCCTCTAATCACTGCTTCCACTCTGTCCTAAAGATTTTGGTATATTGTGTTTTCATTCTCATCGTATTCAAAAAGTTTGTTAATTTCATTTTTTAATTCTTCTATTGCCAGTCAGAAGGAAAGTTGGGCAATCTACTTCTGTAGTGATTCTGCCTCGGAAACCCAAGGAGGGGGTCACTATTAGTCATGTCTGACTCAACGGCAAATAACAAATAATAATTACCCAGTCATTTTTGAGGAAGGTATTATCAGTTTCCATGTCTTTGCTCTTTTTCCATTGGTGTTTTTGAGTTATTTCAAATTTACAGCCTTTTGTTCTGATAAGATGCTTTTCAGTATCTATGTTTTAATATTTATTGATGCTTCCTTTGTGACCTAACATATGGTCAATCTTGGAGAACCTTCCATGTATGCTGTAAGAGAATGAATTTTTTCTGTTGCTGTGTGAAGTACTGTGTAGATGTCTATAAGGTCAAGTTTGTTAATCATATTGTTCACTTCTTCTGAATCTTTGTTGAGTTTATTTCCAATTTTTCTGTCTTTTACTGAGAGTGGTGTATTAAAGTCTCCTACCATTACTGTGGAGTTATTTATTCATCTATCAAGTCTATTAAAGTCTGATTTATGTATTTTGGGGCTCTTTCATTGGTAACATAGACATTTATAATGGTTATGTTCTCTTGTTCAACTGATCCTTTAATCATTATGTAATGTTCTTCCTTATTTCTTATGATCATTTTTGTCTTAAAGTCCATTTTATCAGAAATGAATATTGTCACTACTGCTTTCATTTGGTTGCCATTTGCTTAGTGTATAATAGATACAACCTTTGATTTTTAGTCTATTTTTGTCATTGTGTTTAAAGTGAGTCTCTTATAGACAGCATATTGATGGGCCATGTTTTCTTATCCATTCTGCAACTCTCTATCTCTTGAGTGGTGCATTTAATATGCTTACATTTGATATAATTATTGACAAGTATGAATTGATGTCATTTTGTTATGTGTTTTTGGTCGTATTGCGGATTTCTTTGCTCTGTATAATTTTCTATGCTGAGCTTATTTTGTTTATGAGCTCTATTATCATCTCCTTCATTGTTATTTTAATATTTGCTGTTTGTGCTTGTCCTCTTTTTTATTTGGATATGAAGGTTTATTTCATTGAGATTAACCTGAAATTTAGAATATTCTTCCTTAGTTTAAAATTATCTTGACTTCCTTACCATTTAGAAGTTCTATAATTACACTATTTATTACCTCTTTTTGGTTTATAATTGTCCTCATTTACCATTTTATGTCTCTGGTTCTCTATTTATAGTTTTTTTTTTAGTTTATTTTACTTTGGCTATTTCTACAACTGGGTTGGTTTTTGGGTTATGTTGTCATGTGTGTTAATCATTGTCTGTAGTTTGCTGTTGTTTGTTCTTAGTCCAAATGCCTCCTTTGAGCATTTTTTATAAATTTGGTTGGTTTTTAACAAATTTCTTTAATTTATGCTTATCTGGAAATCTCCTTATTTCATCTTCCTATGTGAGGGATAATTTTGTTGTTTGTTGGGTATATAAGTCTTGTTTGTAGGTTTTTTTTTTTTTTTTTCCTTGCAGGCTTTTATATATATCATCCTGTTGCCTTCTTGCCTATATAGTTTTCCTGATAAATTGGAGCTTAGTCTTATTGGTTGCCCTTTGGGGGTAACTTTTCATTTTTTCCATGTTACTTTCAGGATTCTTTATTTGTCTTTGGTTTTGGTGAATTTGATGGTAATATGTTGGTGATTTTCTTAAGGACTCTATCCTGCTTGGGGTTTGTTGAGCTTCTTGAATGGATGTATTCTCATCTTTCATCTTATTAGGAAAATTATCTTCCAATAAAACTTTGACTATTTTCTCCATGGTTTTATCTGTTTTTTTTTTTTTTTTTTTT